>NC_061115.1:92916694-93109514 GCF_002878395.1 Capsicum annuum
AGTTAGTCAGTTTGGTCTCTACTTCTAAACATAAAGTGGAAATAGAGTAATGATCAAGCAGATATTGCTAGTGAGCTTTAGATTTGCTGTATTTCCCATTGTTATTGTTCGGTTGCCATAAGAGTGGATCAAAACTCATCATATGGCTTGTTGTTACCTATGAATTAACCACCACTAAAGAGTATAAGGAAAAGTTAACAACGATTAATACTCTAACGAGTCGGCATTTCAGGAATTTCTAGCATTGTTGTTTCAAAAATCTTTGTGTTTTACAGCTAACTTAGTCGAAGTTAGGGATCTTAAGGTTAGTGATTTATTCTAATTGATGATTTTCACCTAACTTTTTTCTATTTTAATTTTGGACTTTTCTCTCTACACAAGATAGGTATAGGGAATGATTTCTACCTAATTTCTTTTATTTTTGTAATTTTATAAAGATATTTTATGTTATCGGTGTAATCTGAAGGATTAGTAATAGTTTTAATGATGTCAGCTAAGATGTGAAGACTCAAATCTTCAATCATGGGAACTTCTTCTTGTTTTTTTTTGAAAGTAAATACCGTCATGATGATAACTTTGAAAAAATAATTCATTTTCATTGTGAATAGAAGGAGAGAGGATGTGGAATAAATTAATAGATAACAAAATGGGGCTCTAGTTGTATGTTATTGTTGCTTGGAGGATACATTGGCGCACTAGTTGTAGCTTGAGAGGGATATGAGGGACTACTAGATCATGAGAAAAAGGGTATAACCATAACTAATAACTCTTTTGATTTGTCTAACTAATCAAGCTAGATAGTTGCATTAATAAGAACATAAATCAAGGTTAGTAGATTTTTCCATGATAGTTTTATGTACTTGTCACTTTATTTGTAATACAATAATTAGAAAGTGAAAACAAAGACTACTTTTAACTAGGATTGACCAAAGTGCTTATGAAAATAGTACTATCTTTTTCTTTTCTTTTTTCTCCTTTAGAAGGACAACATAATATATTATATGTATTATGTTTTAATGAGTGATCAATTGTGTTATAACTATGAATATTTATATAGATTATAACTTTCTGTGTGTATGTGTAACTCTAAGCATCAAGGTAGCTACAATTTAAGGTTGAGAAAGACAAATATGGTGTAAGGGGGATAAACTTAAGCATATAGTATAAGTTCCTAAAGAAAAAGTAATTGAAATGGAAAAAGAAATTGGCAAAGATGTGGAATGGAGTTAGTTAGTGCTATGATTGTAGCAATATTCATGGAAGTAAATGGAAATTAACAACTTGTTTTCATTCCCCTTCACATGATATTAGCTGATACACAAAGAAAAACCACACTATCTGCCACCCTCCCTTTACACAACCCTATCTACACAAGTTACCTCTCACTCTCACCCTCTTATAATTAGATATATACATAGGGAGTGTAAGGAATGTGCTATCTCACATAAATGATGATTCTATTTTTATTTCTCTAATATAAAACTTGGGATCACAGCTTATTATTTGAATTATCTTTTATCGATCCTTTAAGAAATGATTGTTCTCTTTAAGATGACTTGAATAATATTCTTACCTTTTGAGCTAGAAAAATTCATTTCCTTAATATGACATGAGGGGGTATGAATAGTATCGCACCAGACCTTTAAATGAAGATCGAGTGATCTCTTTAGTTTAACATGAACAAACCTTACCTCTTGAACAAGTCTTTTAAGTTTAATTAAGCTCAAACTCATCATATTTTTTGTTTCATAACAACATAATTATAACGGATATTATAATTGATTTACTAAACTTAAACTCTACTATTGTAGAGAGAAAAAGGCAAAAGCTTTGTCATTTTCTTGGCTAAGTCACCGTAATAAAAGTAAATTAAATAAAAACATGCATGATAACTTTGTCCATGTTATGCCATGCATTGTATTTGTTGTGTTTGCCTATGAATATCAATTAGTTATTTTTTAATTTTAGTGAGTAATTCGAAGTGAGAAAATGTGAAAACAACTTTTCTTTTGTGTTTTTCAAATTCATGAAATAGTAAAAAGAGTTTATTCCAGAATTTTTAGAAATTTATGCCAAACATGTTTTGCGGAGTTCAACTATGAGAAAAAGTAAATAAAATATCATGTCAAAGTTTTTCCTTAATATTAATGATGAATTTGGTAAGTTTCTTAACATATATATAAAATTTAAATTTAAACTACTGAATTAACTCTCTAGACTACTTTTAATATTCATCTTCAGCTATTCATTGGAAATTTGCCTTGTGCTGGTACTTCTCTTAGATATTACAAGATTTACTTATAAACCCTAAGCAGTGATCCTCTATTCTCAAATGGTGAAATTCATTTTCTACAAGTTTAAGAATCTGTTTAGCATGAAATTAACTATACTTTCCATATACGCATCTTGTATTTTTCAATTGTCAATGTTGCTTCCACTTTTTTCCAGCACTAAATCAGGTAGATAGGTGAGGGGTTTATTTTGTCCAATTGTATAGTTTGGATCATGTATCAGTAGTTATAAGACCATAGAAAATGTGGGGTTTCTATTTAGATTAACGACATCCCGTAATGCAGACACAAGTGACGCTTATGGTTGTTAACTATTACAAATTTATCAGTACATAACAGTAATAACAGTAGTCAGGAGGTGTATAAATCAAAATAATCAATACAAACAAAGCTTCTAGTAGATCAATTCAGGCAACTAACAAAATTCACCACCCAAGACCAAGAATATAAAAGCCAAAGAAAGAAACTATAAACATGATGAGCAAACAAAATAGGAATAAATAAGTGTGATTGAATATGGTAGAATCCAGTACCTAAGTTATAGTAATCTATTACAACCTAGTATGGGTAGATAACCTCTAAATTTTCTCGAAGAGACACCGATCAAATATAAGATGCTCAATGCAAAAAATTTCCTTTGCTTATATCATATGTATATTTTTATTGTTCATAATAATTAGAGCTCTCTAATAATTTTCTGTTCACAATATAACAATAATATAAAGTGATAGCCAGCTAATTCTGAGGATCATTGTGATTATCAACCTACTATAGATGTTATCTCTAATTCATGCTTGAGACTAGTGATGTTTGAATTAGTATAATTGTCAGAGTTTTTTCCCTGATTTTCCTATCAAATTTAAGTTTTACTTTTTCTTGTAAGGAAAATAAATTTAAACATAAATACTTTTACTTTTCCTAAAAGATAAATATAAAACTTTTCCATATTTAGATAACCTCTTCCTTGAAGGAAAGGTTTTGAATCTCTATAAATAAGAGTCACCTCTTCTCATACCTTAACAAAGTAGCATCTACAATGTAGTCATTAAAGTTTCTTTGTTTAGGGAAATATTTTTTCCAATAGGTGTAATATTTTTTGATATTAGGTTTTAAAATATGTAGGCTGATTGGCCAAAATGTATAGTAATTAAATGTTTTTTAGTATTGTTTCTTTGTCGTCTGATTTATTCTCTCAAGGTTTTCAAACATTAAGCTTCCGCATGATGCCCTCTAAATTTCAAACGCAATAAGTAGTATCATAGCATATGGTTCAAAGATTCAGTGGTTTGTTGAAACAAGATTGAAGACAAGTTCATGCTGGTTCAAATCGATTTGCAACCAATTTGAGGATAATGAGGATTTTTGTTGAACTATATGTGGAAAACAAGTTTTAACATTATTTTTAACATTCCTATTGCTGCATCTTTAAAAATAGAAATAAAATATTACTTTTAAACTAATTCTTAACTATGATATTTTAAATCATATTTTTAAGAATGACAAGCAGAAATTTTAAAGATTATATCAAGAACAAAGTTCTTGTATGTGATATGAAGAAGGCGGATCACGTAAAGAAAATCATGCCAAAATGTGGATATTTATTAGGGGTTTTGCCCCGGTTTTCTTACCAAAATTAAGTTTTACTTTTCTTGTTAGGAAAATAAAAGTAACCATAAATACTTTTACATTTCATAAAAGAAAAATGTAATTTTTTTTTATTTGGCTAACCTCTTTCTTGGAGGAAAGGTTTGGAAACTCAATAAATAGAAGACCTCTCTTCTCATACCTTAACACAGTATCATCCACAATGTATTCATTAAACAGCCTTGTTATGCATGTAAGTGATCCTTTTTTAATATTTTAATTTCTTCCAAAGTAAAGTTCTGGATATTCAACTAACCAGTTTTAAAAAAAAACAATTTTGGATATTTTCAATATCATGTTTGAGCTAATCAATTCATGTGTCTGTACCAAATATGTATGTTGTTGTTTAAGGGTCAAGGGTCATTGACACATTAAACTTGTATGAATGAAAATATGTCACAGTTTAATATAATTTCCCATGGCATAAGTTATTCTATTTTTTTAACCTTCTTGATACTTCTAGTCCATTTATAATATTCACTTGGTGCATTTTATGATTTTGTCTTTAACAATGCAGATGAAACCATAGTTTGAACTTTTATACAGTAAAATCTGAAGAAGTATTATGATCTCAACCTGTCAAAGTCCACAACTTGGGTATGTAAATGTACATAACGACCAGCTGTTGAAAATGGTCATTGATATGCAGTATTTGTTTTGTTTCTTTATCTGTACAAACAATAAATATTGAATATTGCATATTCTCTACAGGAAAATTTCTTGAACCAGTTTAAAGATTAGTTTCTTTTGATACTCATCAGCAACTTTATTCCACTGAATAGCCTTGTTCAAAACCATTCATTTCATTGCTAGTAAAAGTAAGTTCTAGATTCAAATGTTCCTTCTAATTCCATTTTCTCTCATTTCATGTGTTGTAGACTTCTCCTTGATGCAAACTTTTCTACATTAAGAGTCCCCCAAAAATATTTGTAGGTATGTTTTGCTTGTTATTTTGCAAATGTTTTGACCTTCAACCTCTATAATCATTCATAAGTTGTTAGATATGATAGAAAACAAAGATAGGTAATTTGAATAAACATAGGATGTTCACTATTTAAAGTAATATATATACAAATATGATTTTTCAAAGTTGCTAAATGTAAGTTTTTGTATCTTGAAAAGGTATCATTAAGTTTGCAATATCAAAAACCTAATAATTTTGGGTGTTTGTAGACCAATTTTGGAATTACTGGTGTTATATAATCAATCGAGATTTTACCTAACTGTTCTAAAATTAACATCATTGAAATGATGTTTTGTATTGAACTTTTAAGCTATGGGATGACTAATGAAATCAATAATTTGTTTTTGTTTGTTCAACGTATTGTACTTGTTTTTATATGTAGGAGCTATTATAAGTTTACAATCTCAAAAATCTCATAAGTTTGTGTTATTAATCTTCTCTTCACAGAATATTTTTAGAATTTCTTCTTTATTTTGGGTTGCTTGTTGCCAAAATGATTTAATTATTGACATCATATTTTACCTTAGCATGATCCATTATTTTGGTGAACCAAAAATGTGTAGAATGAATTTGTTTAATGGTGTTTCCAAAATATTTATTATTAAAGACATCATCATAGTGGTAGACTCTTACTCGCATAAAATTGGTAGCTTATAGGGAATGAAACTATAATCTTTTTAATATTTTAAATTTAAAGATTAGCATTAGATTAGTTTTGGTAAATCTATAAGGTGTATAGTATCTTATTTTAATAGGGCTTTCTATTACTTCTATTGAATTTTGGAGGTTTCTCCTTTAGCATATCCTACATGACATAACTATATGAATGCAAACTAATTTATTTAGAATATATGATAAGTCAATCTCTACCTCATCTTCAACTTTTGTTTGTAGAAATAAAAATATAATTATATTAAGTTTTTATTGTATTAGAGTGAAGTGTTCTTAGTACGGATTGCTTCTGTCTATTAAACTTGTTAAAAGTTTTGTTTGAGTTTTTTTCCTACCCATTTAATATTTTAACTATGCATGAATGATAATTTTTGTGATTTCATTGTGTTATGTAGGATTTTAATTGATAGTGAAGATAAAGGTTGGATGGATTGTTTAATATGGTCCAATGAGTTCAAGCATGGAGTGAACTATTTTCTCAAAAAGACATTTGAATGATCTTCTCAAGGAAATGAGTATTATGTCCTTATAGAAATTGGAAGAATCACTGTTAGCATTATAGATTAGTAGGGGAGAATCACTTGCTTTCTAAAGGATTTGTTGATGGTTACAACAAATAGACTTTTCTTGGAGAAAGCGCTTCCTCGAGAAGAACACATCATCCAATATATAAAGATGAAGGTTCTAATATGCATTATGATATTGATGGACGACATCATGATACATTCAGAAATATGGATACTGAATTAGGCCATGGGGAAGGAGTTGGAGAGAGATTACCTAATGATGTAATAAATTTTTTAAATTATTGGAGGAAGGATGTCAACAATTATTCTCGGGGTGTGAGAATTTTTGTAAGTTGAGTTTCACCATTCAGTTGTTCTTGTTCAAATAATTGCGTAAGTTGAGTAATGTAGCAGTTTTAGATCTTTTAGTCTTAATAAAAGAAGCATTTCCCTTTGTTTAGATGCCAAATTCTTTCAATAAGGACAAAAATGTGATAAGACTTTTCGGTCTTGATGATGAAAAATATATGCATACGCTAATGATTAAATGTTATTCTTGAAGGACAATAATTCTAGATGGAAGAGTATTGGTGGTGCCTCAATCAATGCATGCTCTAAAATTCCTGCAAAGGCTTAAAGATACTTTCCCTTAAAATCTAGACTTCAGAGAATTTTCATATGTCCTGAAAAAGTTGGTAAAATGAAATGTCATGCTAATGACAAACCAAATGATGTAAATTTAAGTCATCTCACTGATTTGCAAGAATGTATAGGTTTTGGTCATTTGTATCCAAACTTCTCTAGAGATCCTCGTAATATCAGGTTAGGTCTCTCAAGTTATGGTTTTAATTTATTTCGAACTATTAGTATTTCTCAAAGCACATGGCCTGTTATGCTGATGAACTATAATTTATCACTATGGATTGGCATGAAGCCAGAGTATCTTGTGTTTTTAATGATAATTCCAGGCCAATTTTGTATTTGGAAATGATATAAATATGTATTTGCAACAACTAATTGATCAGTAAAATGAACTATGGGAACCTGGGATTGATACTTATGATGCTAAAATCAAACAAACATTTCAAATGCGTGAAACCTTAATGTGGTCAGTTAGTGATTTTTTCGCATAGCAATACTTTACGGATAGAGAACTATATGAAAATTGGCCTGCCCTACTTGTAATTATAATACATGCCCTCAACATCTCAAACATAATCATAAGATGTGTAATTGGGTCATCGGAGATTTTTGCCTCATAATCACCCATTGAAAAAGATAAGTCATTTGATGTTAAGATGGAACATAAAATAGAATCAACTCCATTCTCGGGTATAGAAGTGCTTGAAGAGCTGTGTTAATTAAACAATGTTTTTAAAAGGGCAAACAAAGGTCTAGAGATAATAAGGGTCCTTAGAAGAAAAGATCAATTTTTTTGAATTACCATACTGGCCACATTACAAACTGAGGCACAATCTTGATCAAATGTGCATAGAAAAAAATAAATGAGATAGTATTCTTGGAACTCTATTGGATTTAGATGGAAAGTCAAAGGATTATGTAAATTCTCGATATGACTTCCAATAAATGGGAATACGGGAGGAGCTACAACTAGTAGATGATAGTAATGGAAATGAAAGTTTTGATCAATCTTCTTTCTTTATGAAATCGGAACATAAAAGATTATTTTGCAACATCTTGAAAATTTTCAAATTACCTAAAGGGTATGCTATAAATATATCAGATTGCGTGTATATAAAGAAGATGAAGATATCGGGGTATAACAATTCTGATGCTCATTTTATAATGCCTCACTTGCTATAGGTTGCTGTAAGAAAAGTACAACCTAAGAATGTTTCATTGACATTGATTAGGTTGGTCAATGTTTTTAGAGAAACATGTAGTAGGTAATGATCTGACCCGACCACGGGCTTTGTCGTAATGGGCATCCTATATCCAACCATGACAAGGGATCGTCCCCCGTTACCTAAACTAACTACCTATATCCAACCTTAGATGGGCTGAATTTTTAACATATAACAAGATAGCGTTATTGTTTTCATTAAGACTCTAGAATAGGGTCACAACTGTAACCGACCCAATCGAGTTCGGCCATACCGCAACAACCACCCAACCATACCAAAAAAACCATAAACCATAAACCAAAAGGTAATACCCAAAACATAATATGATTAATCTTAAAATGTAATAAGATAAAATAGTGAGAAATCATGTTCAATGATGCCAGACTGAATATCAATACCAATGCTAAGGATGACACTAATACTGATACCGCCAATACCAACCCCCCAGAAGTTCTACAAATCCTCTATCCAAAAAAGTAAACAAATCAGGTTGGGACATGCCCACAACCATGGCAAAAACTAATATCAAAAATAAAATAAAAGTGTCTAAATAAATTTGTAACATGAAATGATGTATTTCGAAAGCATAGAAGCTCACCACTTCACTCCAAATGCTGATAACGAATCCGCATGCTAAACAGAAAGAGTAGAATGATTGGTTCTTGCATAGCATAGGTATACAAATTCCAGTAGACTAGGTTAATGAATGACCGCTAGCATGAATATTAGGATAAGGATAAAATAGTACCAGTCATAAAATCAAGTAAAACCATCCATAATCTATACAACCATATATATATAAGTGTGAGGAAAGGAAAATGAGTTTAGCATGCACTTAAGACCTTTACCTAATTTGTGTAGCTTTGAGTCCTAACTACCCACGGGCCATATAAGTTCAGCTTCGCCTGTTGAAAGGGCCCCAGTGCATGTAGCTAAATGACTAGGGAATAGCCCATGGGATGACTAGTACATCCCTCCAATGCATAACGTGAAAATCATATGTGGTCTTTGAAGACCTCTCATATCGACAAATATGAGTTTCCAATTTAGGTTCCCTCGGGACAGCCACTTTCAACGGCTTAGCTCAACTCCCCTCAATTAATTCCCTATAAAAACCATGTCCAAAAAATCCATTTACCATTTATTAACCAAGTTCAATATTGGTGGTATCATCATACCACCCCATTACTTTCAAATAATATCCATAGCCAAGCCCTTTAGGTTAGGGGACCTCGGGTGCCCTTCCTTTTTCCATATAAAATCCACTTGGGAAACTTCCATATTTACCACAAGTATAACAATTTAGCCTTTATCCTTTTCAAACCATTTAAACAATGCATAAGTCCTTTATCAAGTTTAAAACATGCAAGAGTTCCATTAAGAGAATTCAATGCAATAAACATATCTTCATAAGAATTTTATCAAACATCTTGGGGGCATAATATAACCAAAAGAAAATTCCAAAGATCATTAAAGCATTACCATTCAGTTGAATTGTCCAAAACCACAAATAATGCATATAAAAAGATAATTAAAACCATAGGAAACCATAACCAAGGATTTAATATCAACCCCCCCCTACCCAAATAATAGTTTAAAACCATAATTATAAAATAGTAAATTAATGAAATCAATCAAATAAACCATGCCTATAGTTGAAACTACAATGATGGAAGCGAATAATGCTTATACCAAAGAATTGACGGAAAGAAATCACCAAAGCAAGGCCCAAACCAATTCATAAGATGAAACCCTAGCCTTCTTGCCCCAAAAGCTCTTGAGAGAATTATAAGATATTTTGGAATAGTTTCTAAGTTTTAATTAATAGCATAATAAGGTAAATAACCTCCTAAGAGTATTAGAAGTCGTGGGTCCTAGTAAGGACAAGTATGAAAATATCTAGAATACCCCCACTTAAATCTTTTACAAACCCATCATAGCGATATAATTGACCCATACGAGTTGTACCTTCAATATGATCTGTATCCACCACTTGTTTCCAAGACTCAATCCTTTGATAAAATACTTTCCAGTAAATAACTCATCCAACCAAATTATACCCATAACATACAATCCGTAACCGTAACCCGTATCCCTAGGACAATCTAATACAAGGAAGATCAAACACTGCCCACCATACGAGTCCTGATACGCCTTGTATCAATGCTTATGACTCATACCCATAAGTCGTAAACATTCTACTGACAAAAACTATCCCACCAACTAACATTGGTTAGCATACGACAGGATCATACCACTCGTACCCCAACATACGGCTCGTACACATAAGTCGTATTGTTTTCGGAGAATGGATTTCTAAGAAATTTTCCAAGGTTCAAAGCCCAGGATGTTTAAGTCTCCCCCACTAGGAAAATTCATCCCCTAATGATGGACAAGGTTGGCGTAACCACACACAGAGTCATTTGCATTATCTACATCCCTTTAACAAAGTTAGAAAACAAAGAGGCAAAGATTTTAATATTTTCTTTAACAAACTCAGAAAATAGTTATGTGTTCAAGACACATACCTTTCGTACGAATCCCAAGATTAGAAAACAAATGCACATAATTGAACTTTATGCCTTTTTATGCTTCCCAAGTAGATACTTCCACCTTATGGTTCCCCATTGAACCTTAACCAAAGCCATATCCTTGGTCCACAACCGATATACTTGCCTATCTAATATCTTAACTGGAACCTCCATATAAGACTGAGAATCTGATATACCCAATCCTTTTAGAGGAACAACCAAAGAAGGATCAGCAAGATACTTACTTAACATAGAAGCATGAATTACCAGATGAACAAAATTTAAGCAAGATGGCAACTCTAACTCTTAAACAACATTGCCAACTCTCCGTGAAATCACATACGGATCATTATACGGAGGACTATGTTTCCCCTTTTTGCCAAACCGCACTACAACCTTCATGGGAGACATCTTAAGGAACACCCTATCCCCTATCCCATACCTCAAACTCCAAGTCTCTACACCTTAAATCTACATAGGACTTTTGGCTATTTTGGGCAACTTTAAGCCTACCTCAAATCAGCTTAACCTTCTCCATCGCCTGATAAATCAAATCTAGACCAAACATGTCCACTTCTTAAAGTTAAAACCACCCAATAGGAGATCTACACCTCCAACCATAGAATACCTCAAAAGGAGCCTTACCATTACTAGAATTATAGCTATTGTTGTAAGCGAATTCCATAAAAAGTAGATACTCAACCCAATTGCCACCATAGTCAATCACATAGGCTTGAATCATATTTTATTATGTCTGAATAGTTCTCTCCGATTACCCATCCAACTGCGGATGAAAAATAGTACTCAGACTAACCTTAGTCCCCAACCTTTTTTGGAAACACCACTAGAGAAGAGACGTAAACTATATACCACAATTAGAGATAATCAAAATAGGTAACCCATGTAGCTTCACAATCTCCTAAAGGTACAACCACTAATAATTCTCTGCCAAAGAGGTAGTCCGCATTGGTAAGAAAAGGGCAGACTTGGTCATCTTAACCATGATGACCCAAATTGAATCATAAAAATTTGTGGTCGAGGAAGACCGGTATCACTTCCCACTTCCATACGGGAAAATCAACCTCTTGATATAACCCACCAGGTCTTATATGCATAAAATTAACCTATTAACACACCATACACTTAGCCAGGAAATTAGCCACATTCTTCTTAGTACCATTCCACCAATTGAACTCATTGAGATCATGATACATCTTTGTCGAGCTAGGATTACAACATAGCGCGACTCATGCGCCTCCGCTAAAACCATTCACTATAGCCCATCGATAATAGAAAGACACAACCTTCCTTGGTAGCATAAAGTACCATCACCTGATCTGAAACACCACTGTATTCTGCCCACCAATATCACTCTTAATTTTCATAAGGATAGGATCCAACATTTGTTTCTCCTTAATCTCTGCAAAAAGAGATGATCTAATCATGTCTTGCTTACACCACCTTCCTTAGAGTCCATAAGAAGAACCTTAAGATTAGGCAAGCAGTGAATATCCTTCTCTAATTCCCGCTTTACTTCCACCACATTAGTCAAACTTGCATCGATAACCTGCTAAGAGAAATAGTAACCACATTAGCTTTTCTTGCGTGTAGTAAAAACTCATATCATATTCCTTGAGAAGTACAAGCCATCTTCTCTACCTGAGATTAAGCTTTTTGTGAGTGAACACGTACTAAAAACTATTGTGATCAAAAAAGATATCAATGTGAACACGATACAAATAGTATCACCATATTTACAAAGAAAACACAACCAATAACAACTCAAAATCTTGAGTAGGATAGTTCCTTTCATGCACCTTTAACTGCCTGGAAGCATATGAAATCACCTTCACATGGTTAATTAAAACACATTTAAGCCGTACCCGAGATGCATTGCAATAAACCCTAAACCCATCACTGCCTTCTGGAAAGGTCAGGATTGTAGCCGAAGTCAACTTATCCTTAAACATCTCAAAACTCCCTTCACAACTATCAGACCATAAAAACTTAACCTTTTTCTGATTCAACTTAGTCAAAGGAGAAGTTATTGAAGAAAATCTTTCTACAAACCACCTATAATACCTGGCTAAACCCAAGAAGCTTCGGATAATGAATGAAGTCGTGGGCCTAGGCTACCTCTTCACCACATCAACCTTCTGTGGATCTACCAGGATCTCTTTACTAGAAATAATATAGTCCAAGAAATTCATAGTGTTCAACCAGAACTTACACTTAGAGAACTTGGCATACAATTATTGTTCATTTAAGGTCTGCAACACCATACAAAGATGATTAACTTAATCAACTCACTCTTCAAATAAACCAAAATGTCATCAATAAATGTAATGATGAAGAGATCCAAATACTACCAAAACATTCTATTCATCAAGTCCATAAATGTTGCCGGAGCACTAGTAAACCGAAATGATATCACCAAGATCGCAAAATGCCCATATCAAGTATGAAAAACCGTCTTAGGGATATCCACCTCTATAATCTTAAGCTGATGGTACCCAGTCCAAAGATCTATCTTAGAGAAGAACTAGGCAACCTGTAATTGGTCAATAAAGTTATATATTTGAGAGAGAGGATACTTGTTCTTGATCATTACCTTGTTCAACTACCTATAGTCTATGCACATCCGAAGGGAACCATCCTTCTTGCACACAAACAACATTGGTGCACCCCATGGAAAAAACTCTAGGACGAATAAACCCCTTATCCAGAAGATCCTTAAGTTGCTCCTTAAGTTCCCTCAACTCAATCAAAGCCATTCTATATTAATGAATAGAAATTAGATTAGTGTCCAAAAGTAAGTCAATACCAAACACTATTTCCCTATCTAGAGGAACACCAGGAAGATCATTTGGAAAGACCTCAAGAAACTCATTACCCAAAAACAAATTTCCTTATTCTCAACCTCATATAAGCCACCAAATTAAGATCATTACTTCATAGCTGATGGAACTTCAAAGCATATTTCTTTACTAACATCCTTCCCTGCCTGAGGTTCACAAACTCCTCGATCATAACTTCCCTAAACTCCTGAGTAAAGAACTGGTCTATGAAAGCATTAAAAAAGACCTCCCATAACCCATCCTCTTACATATCACTTCTATCCCTATCACACTTCTCATACCACTGATAAGAAACATCTTTGACCTGATAAGCTACAAAGTTAACCCTCTCTACATTAGTAGCCTGTATCACCCAAAAGATCTTTTTCATCACATTCAAGAAGCCTTATGGATCCTCCTTCACCCCCACCCTTATAAAAGTTGGAGGAACTATTTTCATGAATTGACCAACCCCTGTTGCCTAAAAAAACAAAGCACCAATCTTACCACCTCAACTCGAGCAACAACTAATTGGGAATGAAAAGAATAGACTTACTACATTCTGTGTTCGTCATGTTGCTCTGATGGACCTGAGGCGAACTATCCAAACTATGAGAAACTCCAGCACCATCATGAATAGGACCATAAGATCAAAGATGTACACTAGACGTAGGACGTACCCCTTCAACATTATCCATAGATGGGATAGAAGAATTCCTTGTGTTCCTGATCTTGAAGGCATGATCTGAAAGATGAAGAAACAAGAAATAGAGGAGATTCTAGGATTTAGAACTCAAGATTGAAGATTGAATACCAAGAAAGAGAAATATTCTTAAATGTCTTACAGCCTCTCTCTAATAAGTGTTGTGTGCTTCATATCCCTAAAAGAGACTTTACTCAAAATGGATTTGTGGACATATAAATTGTCCTTAGATCAAGGCTCTGATACCAAATTAACATGACTCATTCATAATGGGTATCCCAAGTCCAACCAAGATCAGGGACCGCCCCTTGTTACCTAACCCAACCATTTATCCAACCTTAGATGGGCTGAATTTCAAACATATAACAAGATAGTGTTGTTGTTCTTTTTAAGACTCTGGGATAGAGTCACAACTGTAACCGACCCAATTGAGTCCAACCGTACTACAATAACCACCCAACTATACCAACTAAACCAAAAGCCATAAACCAAAAGGGAATACCCAAAATATAATATGAGTAATCTCAAAATGTAATATCACAGAGCAATGAGAAATAATGTCTGATGATGCCTACTTCAATATCAATACCAATTCTAAGGTTGATACCAATACCGATCCCACCCATACCAACTCCTAAATGTACCATAAAGCCTCTATCTAAAAGAGTAAATAAATCTGGTTGGGACATGCCCCCAACTATGGATAAAACCAATATCAAAAATAAAAGAATAATGTCAAAATAAATCTATAACATGAAATGATATCTTCTGAAAAGATGGAAGCTCACCACTTCAGTCCAAATGATGATTCCGAATCTGTATGCTAAATAAGAGGAGCAGGATGGCTAGTGCTTGCATTGCGTGAGTATACATCCACAGTATATTGAGTTAGCAAATAACCGCAAGTATGAATCTCAGGATAAGGATAAAATAATACCAGTCATAAAACCATGTAAAACCATCTATAATGCATACAACAATACATATATAAAAGTTCTGAAAAAGACAAGCGAGTTTTGCATGCATTTAAAACATTTTCTAGGGTGGTGTAGCTTTACCATCCTAACTACCCACGGTCCATATGTGCTCAGCTCTTCCTACTAAAAAGGCACCAATGTGGGTAGCTGCACGACCAAGAAATATCATATGGAATGACTAGTACATCACTGTAATACATAACGTGTCACTAACAAGTGGTCATCAAAGACCCCTTATATCAGAAAATATGAGTTTTTAGTTTTGGTCCCCCTGGGATCGCCACATTTTACAGCTTATCTGCACTTTCATTTACCAATGTCTAATTAAAACCTTATCCAAAAAATCCATTTACCATTTATTAACTAAGGCCAATATTGGTGGTATCGCCATACCACTCCATTACTTACCAGTAATATCCATAGCCAAACCCTTTACGTTAGGGGACCTTAGGTTCCTTTTCTTTTTCCATATTAAATCTACTTGCGAGACTTCCATTTTATCCACAAGAATAACCATTTACCCTTTATCCTTTTCAAACCATTTAAACCATACATAAATTATTTATCTAGTTAAAAATATACAAAAGTTCTATTAAAAGAAGTCAATGCTATGAATATATCTTTATAAGCATTTTATCAAATACCTAGGGGGCACAATATAACCAAAACCAATTCCAAACACCATTAAATGATTACCATAAAATCAAATACTCCAAAAAAACCATTAATGCATATAAAAGAATAATTAAAACAATAGGAAATTGTAACCAAGCATTTAATATCAAAACCCCCAACTAATTATTGAAAACCATAATCATGAAATAGTAAAATCCTAAAATCAATCATATAATCCATGCCTTTAGTCAAAATTACAATGAGGGAATAGAATCATGCCTTATACCAAAGAATTGATGGGAAGAAATCGTCAAAGAAAGCTCTAAAGTAACTCGTAAGGTGAAACCTTAGACTTCTTTCCCCAAGATCTCTTGAGATAATTATAAGATATTTTTGAATAGTTTATAAGTGTTAATTAATAGAATAATAGGGTAAATAACCTCCTGAGTGTATTAGAAGTCATGTTTCCTAGTTAGATTAAGTATGGAAATGTCCAGAAGACACTCACTTAAATCTATTAAAAACCCATCACAGGGATACGACTAACCCATACAAGCCATACTCTCCTATACTATCTGTGTAATACCCCATATTTTCGTGCGAGAATTCTAACCTTCATTCCTACGCATCTAAGCTCTAATCCAAGTGATTCTCATGTGAATACAAGTTGCATGATCATTATCCTAGTCTATTTTGTAGTTTAGAGTTAGAAAATGTTTATATCAATGACCTATAACAAGGTTGAGCTAAGACCAACTGATTCATCCAAAGTTTGACATTCGATTCTACAAGGGTCAACTTCAAACGTGAATATCTCTTAATATAAATGGAATTTCTCATATCAATACCTATAAAATTATAGATAATTGAATTATCTTTCCAACGATACCAATTTCACAAAATATCCAATACCCGAGCGAAGAGTTATGCCCATTTTTGTGAGAGGCAGTAAGAGTGTGCGATGGGTAATGCGCCGCCCAATTAAATATGTGAGATTGGGAGGGAGAGGCATACTTAAATGTCTGCCATAAGGTATGTGACACACACCTTAAGGTCTGCCATGGGTTGTGCGCCGCATACCTCACTTTCAAGTACAAAAAACAGCCCTATATATATCGATAACATAGGATTAAACTCCCATAACACCAAAATAAGTTTACTTTTTATCAAAATCACCAAAAACATTCATTAGGGTTTCAACCTAAAAATTCAAATATCTCAAGATTCAACCATGAGTTTTCAATAATTCATCGAGATTCGGAATCCCCATGGCGAGGGCTACAAGAAACACTTATTATTTTCATGAATAGAGTCCCAAGGTCAAGAGTTAATTCAAATCTTCAAGTTTAAGGTCTGTGGGGTTTTCCAACAAGAACACCCTTTTGTTCTTGTGCCAAAAAATACTTTCTTTTACGAAGTTATGAATTTCATATGTTTTACTATGATTTTGAAGCTTGAACTTATATCCTATATTGATTATCATTAAATTATGATGTTTTTCATATTTTAGAATTGAAATTATATGAGAATGATGATTTTTTGTGCCTTATGACTAAATTTCAAAATTTTGAAGGAATTTATATCTTTTTATGATGGAAAGCGTGAACCTTGATAAATTTTCATATGATGTTGAGACATGAGTTTTGAACTCTAATTGAGATTGTCGTTTTTTTAGAAATCATGTGTTATAAACACTTTGCATTTGAACCAATTGAGATGATAATGAATCTTTGACCTTTTGGTCATAAAAAAGGGGTTGATTTGAACCCGACATGAGAAAAAAATCCAATTTTATTGATTATTATAAAAAGGGTAGTATGATGGCTCTCGTTGTGAATTATTGAATTGTTTATTTATGGATTTTCTTTTGAAAAGATCTAAGCTAAGTCCGAGAGTAGTCTTTAGCACCGAGCAGAAGGTATAGCAAGATTAGTGCTTCCCTAGAACTACGTGCCCCCATAGGTTGTGACCCTGAGGCTGATTTATTTAGTGATCACTAGTGTTTGGATTGATGATTTAAGGTCCTGCTCCGATTGCAAGGATAGGACAGCTCTCCCCAATGTGGGTTAGACGTTGGAATCTGTATAGCTCACATGATTTTTATCGGTTGTAAGAGACTACCAATGTGTGTGTGTGTATTCTTCTATCTAATATTAAAAGTCTTATTCTTCTATCTGAGATAAAAATATATTTGTTTGAAAGACTGAGTTTGAGAAAGTCAGTGTTTTTGAAAGATTTAATAAACATATATTCCAAAGAGAATTGTTATGAGATTTGATTGCTTTGATGATTTAGAATCGAGATGGAAGTGAATTGAGATTTATTATGACGACTCACATGTTTCACCCAATATATTTTACTCTTATGATTATGATGATTTTAATTCGAGCTAAGTGAGTCATTTATATCAGCATGCATAATTTTATAAACTGTGATGATATTATGATATTATTTTATATATACATTGCACCCCTATATGCTCGGTATGTTTCCATAGTACTGACCCACATATTCGTATATGGGCTATATTTTCTCAGAATGTAGGTACAAGGTATAGTGTACATCTTAAGATCCAGTCAATTTGCAGCATCCAGTCAGCAAGTGATGAGTTCTTTTGATTCAAGGGCTTGAGTTAGTTATACAGTTTGAGAAGTGTTGTATTTTCTTTATTCAGTCGTATTGAGTTGGGTTAGTCAGGAGTCATGACCCGGCTACCTACAAGCAGTACTAGTAGAGGCTTCATAGACATTTAGTAGAAGTTGATGTATTCCATCTCAGTTTTGGCTGTAAAAGCAGAGTTGTAATCTTATAAATTTAGTTTTGTATCTATCATATTCAGAAAAAAGTTATTTTTTGTAGATTTGTATAGATTTAAACTTTTTGTTCAGTTTCTTATGAGTTATGCTAGTAGAAGGGTTAGCTTGGGGTCACATATGATCCTAAGCACCGTGTGATATCTCGGGACCCGATTTTGGGGCGTTAACTTGGTATCAAATACATAGTTCAAGTGTCCTAGGGTATCTATGAAGCGATGTCTAGTAGAATTTTGTGGAATGGTATAGAGACGTCTGTACTTTTCTTTGAGAGGTTAAAGGACATTTGGGAAATGTCTCCATTCTTTCAAGTCTGAAATCGTGCTATAGAAAAGTTCTACAAGAAACTTAGACAGATTCTCATCTTACCTTAGTCAGGCCATCTCTGCTTTATTTTGAAGGTATCAGAACTAGTTAAGCTCAATTCTCCATAGATAGTTATGGAATTGTAAGAGAGCTACAAAAGTATCCTATCAGTACTTTTTAGTTTCGAAAACTGAAGTGCTTTATCAGGCCTGTAGAAATCGTGCACTAAGCCCGAGTCAGATATGCTTTTAAATTTCTCCTCAAAATCCATGACGATAATCTATACTTCCTTATCTATGTATTATTCTTGAGACAACATGGTCAACATGTTCCAGTTTCTCTCCAGATAATGCTCTTATATTTGCTAGCAAAAGTTTTAGAAGTTTCATAAAGTATCTTAAGAGGAGCCTTCTAGTGTGTTATAAGTCCTTCAAATTTAAGTTATGCCTTCATTCTTATGAGTTATTTAATGAAGACAGAGTAAGGTGTATTCTTAGATCATTGAATTTTGTGTTTCAAGTTTCTATCTCTTGTATTATGTAATCTTGTTATCATTATGTTTGTGAAAAAGTAAAGTCTAGTGAAGCCGTGTGAGGCCTATTTTGATTCACTAGCATAGTTGCTTTGTTATTCATATAATTTTCTTAATCAAAATACAAAATCGAAGTCTAGTGAAGCCGTGTGAGGTCTATTTCTATTCACTAGCATAGTTGCTTTGTTATTCATATAATTTTCTTAATCAAAACATAAAACCAAAGTCTAGTGAAGCCGTGTGAGGCCTATTTCGATTCACTAGCAACTTGTTGTTTATCTTATTATTCTGGTGTTAGTTAAAAGTGTGGATTTCTGTGTAGTGACCAAAGTAGTAACGTTTAGTTGAAAGTCTTATGATAGTAGAGCTTGTGGGTTTAGAAGTGCAGTGGCAAGAATGGTGGTAAGGGCGATTTATTGAATATGTATAGCTGAATTTTTGCTTATGATTGAATTAGTAATGAAGTGATACACCCTTGTTTGTTAGTTTAGTAAATTTAGAGAAGGAGATTATTAATTAAGGTGGATTGTTGTTTGGTTGAAGTATGAAAAGAGCTATTGATGGTATTTGTTGTGCTAGGAAAGTATACGTTTTGATGGAAGTACTTGGTGGTTGAGTATTATTAATTTAGGCTTTCCAAAGATTGCAAGAGGAAGTTTAGTTGAAATTTATAGAGCTATGAAAGTAATTTAAGTGTGAAGATGGGTAAATAGTAATAATATGAAGAAGGAGGATGTGTTAACAGATTATGAATAAGATAGGCCATATGATTATGATCGACTATCATTGTGTACTAGTTTTTCTTAATTCTATGTTCTATAGTTTTGAAGTGAAAATTGTGTATGAGATTGGGTTATAAATCATGTTTAACTCTAGACATTAAATTTGAACAGTTGATGCTAGTTATATGGAGATGATCTAGTAGGCATGAACAGTGTATGCAAGAGTATCAGATCATGTGTTCGTAATTAAGTATGGTGTAGAGGTATGCCCAAGGTGCTATGGGGTTGCATTATTTTTTGAGGATTATTGCATATTTTTTGTTAGTAATAACGTTGAGTTTCTACGTGGAGAAAGGCTAGTTAGATAATTTATGTTTTTCTTGATAGCTAAGTTAAGGAGTTATTATTGAAGATGTTGAGTCTTTTTAGTATGATTTTATTCTCATGGTTTGGGAAAAATATAAGTATAGAAGTGTGATCTTGGTAGGCTATGATTATGTGATTAGAGATGTAGATATGGTTGCAAATGAGAGTGTAAGTCTTTGATGATGATTATTGAAGCTAGGGATGACATATGGATGGGTTGTTCAAGAATGAAGTCGGTAAGTTCGAAATTAGTTTATTCTTATGAGTTTAGCATTTATTTGTAGATAATAGAATGATGAAATTATGGATTAATCTTGAGGATATGGAGTAACCATCATACTTAAAATACCATCTTTGACCTAAGGTGGAGATGGTTAGTGAAGAACCAAATCGAGTTTTGAGAATTAGATTGTGATACATGTCAATAATGAGTTATGATGAGATAGTGATCCCTTCTTACTCTAGAGTATTCCTTGGATTTCAGTCATTACAACGCCAAATCCATCACTTGCTTGACAAATCCATGCCACAGGCCTATGCTTATACCTATCATGTATGCTCAAGCCCATTCTTAGCTTCTAGCAAGTATATAATAGCTTCACTCTGTGATTCGAGTTATCTCTTATGAATCTATGAACTCCAGTCTTATGTTGAATAGCCCATGATAAGTATAAACTCATGTTTCAGAGTATCACCAATTTTTAAACTCATGATACTAGTGAAGTTCGCATTATATCACGCATGTCCTCAGCTTAGATTTCCTTAATGAATCCATGCCTTTGATATTTTATTCCTAAGGAAAAAGATAAGTGTTAATGTTATGTATTGTAGTTTTCGTGCTTCTAGTTCATATGTGTTAGCCCTTCGGTGACCTCTTCCTACGTTAAGATAGTGGTGATGATAGTGGATAAGCAATGGTTTATATGTAAAAGAGTAGATGGCCTTCATTAAGAAATATTATTTATGCTTTTCAATCTAAGGCTAAAGTGTGAAGTAAGATTAAGGCCAAGTCTTTGATACATGTCATGGTTAGTTAGAAATTATGTGTATGTTTTTATGAATAGTACAGGAAAATTGTTGTTGATAAAGGTTTAGAGAATATGCGAAGTATGCCTTTAGGGTTATTTTCCTTAAAGTTATATGTGATTTTTAATGATAGTCTTGAATGTCATGTTGGGTGTAAGATAATGAATGCAATATGCACTAGTAAATCCCTATCAAGAGTTTTAAATTAGTCATTGAAGTGGTAAGGCATGTTATGCTTAGGGTGTGAGCTCTAAGAAGATATAAAATATTGAACCTTGTGGTTTAGACTAGTATTGTGGTTTGGCATGTTGTATCTTGTGATTTAGTGTTAGGCTTGATCATGTGAGAGAACTTAATTTAGATTAGACCTTAGTAGAAAGATTTTGCAGTGCCAATATGAGAATTATAAGTTTAATCAAATGAGTATGGTATTTAAGGGGAATAGTATAGTTGAGAGAGAATTTGAGAAGTGATGCTAAGCTTGAAAGTAATAAGTTGTGTTGCCTACGGCCTAGCAATCCTATCCTAGTTTATGAGTTATATAATTATATTCCATGCTATAGAGTTATATCAATGTTGTAATTCCTTAGTCAAATGTCTTGTTCAGAGCATGCCCAAAATTCTTTGCTCCCTAATGTCAATAGAATTTCGTAGAAAAGTGCTAAACAAATACTCCATTTGAGTATGGGTATTCAGTATGATCCAGTCCATATAGCCTGTAATCTAGTTTAGCAAGCAAGCAAATAATCTTCTATAGATTCTTAATTTTCCATCTAGTCTTACTATCCGCAGTCTTATAAGTATGTACATTCCAAAAGGCAATGTGTTTATGTACAATTAAATTATAAATTCAGCTCAGTTCATGCATCAGTTTCAGTTTCAGATATTAAGTCATAATTCAATTCGTAAGTATCCTGTGTAGTAGCACAATCTCTTCCTAGTATTTTCATAAAATTATTATTATTTGGGGATGAACAATCCCAAGAGGGAGATGTTGTAATACCCCGAGTATTCATGTCATAAACCTCTCATCCTTTATCATGAGATCAAATCCAGTGCAAAGTAGTGGTCACTCATAAGTTGACACTCTCGTTTCTATCTTAGCCATATAGTTATTTTTTCTTGAGGATTCATGCATTTGCAGACCAGTTCAATAGCACATTATTCTTGTAATCCAGTGATTCATTTCTATCAGTTACATATGGCAGCTTGAAGACTAAGATTCCTCTGTGTTTCAGGTTAATTATCCACATTCGAGGACGAATGTTCCCAAGGGGGAGATAATTTTATACCCCATATTTTTGTGCTAGAATTCTAACCGTCGTTCCTGCGCGTCTAAGCTCTAGTCCAAGTGATTCTCACATGAATACAAGTTGCATGATCATTAACCTAGTCTATGGAGTAGTTTAGAGGTGGAAACTTTTTATAGCAATGACCTAGAACAAGGTTGAGCTAAGACCAACTGATTCATCCAAAGTTTGACATTCAATTCTACAAGAGTCAACTTTAAACGCTAATATCTCTTAATATACATGGAATTTTTCATATCAAGACCTATCAAGTTGTAGATAATTGAATTATGTTTTCAACGATACCAATTTTGCAAAAATTTGATACTCGAGCGAAGAGTTATGCCCATTTTCGTGAGAGGCAGTAAGGGTGTGCGATGGGCAACGCGCCGCCCAATCAAATATGTACGATTGGGAGGGAGAGGCACACTTAAATGTCTACCATAAGGTGTGCGGTGCATATCTTAAGGTCTGCCATGGGTTGTGCACCGCATACCTCACTTCCAAGTACCAAAAACACCCTTATATATATCTATAACATGGGACTAAACTCCCATAACACCAAAATAAGTTTACTTTCTCTCAAAATCACCAAGAACATTCATTAGGATTTAAAACCTAAAATTCAAATTTCTCAAGATTCAACCATGAGTTTTCAATAATTTTTTGAGATTCGGAATCCCCATTCTGAGGGCTACAAGAAACACTCATTATTCTCACGAATAGAGTCCCAAGGTCAAGATTTCATTCAAAGCTTCAAGTTTAAGGTATGTGGGGTTTTTCAACAAGAGCACCCTTTCGTTCTTGAGCCAAAAAATACTTTCTTTTACGAAGTTATGGATTTCATATATTTTACTATGATTTTGAAGCATGAACTTATATCCTATATTGATTATCATTAGATTATGATGTTTTTGATATTTTAGAAGTGAAATTATATGAGAATGTTTATTTTTTGTGCCTTATGGCTAAATTTCCAAATTTTGAAGGAATTTATATCTGTTTATGATGGAAAGCGTGAACCTTGATAAATTTTCATATAATGTTGAGACATGAGTTTTAAACTCTAATTGAGATTGTCATTTTTTAAAAAATTATGTGTTATAAACACTTTGTGTTTGAACCAATTGAGATGATAATGAAGCTTTGACCTTTTGGTCGTAAAAAAAGGGGTTGATTTGAACCCGACATGAGAAAAGAAATCTACTTTTATTGATTATTAGAAAAGGGGTAGCATGATGGCTCCCGTTGTGAATTGTTGAATTGTTTATTTGTGGATTTTCTTTTGAAAAGATCTGAGCTAAGTTCGAGAGTAGTCTTTAGCACCGAGCGGGAGATATATCAGGATTAGTGCTTCCCTAGAACTACGTGCCCCCATAGGTTGTGATCCTGAGGTTGATTTATATAGTGATCACTAGTGTTTGGATTGATGATTTAAGGTCCTACTCCGATTGCAAGGATAGGACAGCTCTCCCCAACGTGGGTTAGATGTTGGACTCCATGTAGCTCACATGATTTATGTCGGTTGTAAGAGACTCCCAATATATGTGTGTGTGTATTCTCCTATCTAATATGAAAATTCTTATTCTTCTATCTAAGATGAAAACGTATTTATTTAAAAGGCTGAGTTTGAGAAAGTCATTATTTTTGAAAGATTTAATGAATATATATTCCAAAGAAAATTGTTATGAGATTTGATTGATTTGATGATTTGGAATCTAGATGGAAGTGAATTGTGATTTATTATGATGACTCACATGTTTCACCCAATATATTTTACTCTCTTATGATTATGATGATTTTAATTCGAGCTAAGTGAGTCATTTATATCAACATGCATAATTTTATAAACTGTGATGACATTAAGATATTATTTTAAATATGCATTGCACCCCCATATGCCCGGTACGTTTCCATGGTACTAACCCACATATTCGTATGTGGGATACATTTTCTTAGAATGTAGGTACTAGGTATAGTGTACATCTTCAGATCCAGTCAATTAACTGCATCCAGTCAGTAGGTGATGAGTCCTTTTGCTTCAAGGGCTTGAGTTAGTTATACAGTTCGAGAAGTGTTGTATTTTATTTATTCAGTCATATTGAGTTGGGTTAGTCGGTAGTCATGACCCGGCTACCTACAGTCAGTACTAGTAGAGGCTTCATACACAGTCTGTAGAAGTTGATGTATTCCATTTCAGTTTTGGTTGTAAAAGCAAAGTTGTAATCTTGTAAATTTAGTTTTGTATCTATCATATTCAAAAAATAGTTATTTTCTGCAGATTTGTATAGATTTATACTTTTTGTTCAGTTGCTTATGAGTTATGCCAGTAGAAGGTTTAGCTTGGGGTCACTTATGATCCTAAGCACCGTATGACATCTCGGGACTCAATTTTGGGGTGTTACAATCTGTCTCCACCACTCGTATCCAAGCATCAACCCTTTCATTAAATACTATCCAGTAAATGACTCATCCAACCAATTCATTACCACAACGTACGATCTATATCCACAACTCGTATCCTTAGTTGAATGAAATACCAAGAGGATCAAACACTGCTAACCATACGTGTCCTTGATACTACTCGTATCAATCTTTATGACTCATACCCCTAAGTCATACATATTTTAATGACCAAAACCATCCCACTAACTAAAACTAGTCAACATAAAATAGGACCATACCACTCGTACCCCAACTATGGCTCGTACCCATTAGTATATTGGGTCCAGAAAATGGATTTCCAGGAAATTTTCTAAGGGTAATAACTAAGGATGTTTCAGGTATTTAGGCTGAGAGACCTTGAAAAACATAAACTCATTAGGGGGCATGCGTATTGTGAAGGAACTGGGATCCTGCCAAATAATTGGATTTTTGGTATTAAAATTGATGACAACCTTAATCCACTTACATGATTGATTTTTGAATATGAATTTTCATTTGTCTTTTCCTACTACTTTTAACTAACGCTTTGCATTATTGGATAAGTTGAATTTTGAAAGTTCTTGGTAATCATGAAATGGTTTGAAATGAAACTTCAAAGTCCTATTGGCCAATGGGTTCAAGTCCCATTAGGCAATCTTATTGGGCCCCTACTTGGGACTTTGGAATCTTATTGGCTAAGGATGGTTAGAGTCCTACATGGCTAATGGTTTGGTAACGACATTGAACTTAGGAGTCCTATTAGTTTATGGGTTAGAGTACCATTGGAAATATTGGATTTGGCAATTTGGCATGTTCTTGCAAGTCTTAGTCGGTATGATGATAACACTTCATATTCCCTTGATAAATGACTCTTTGATTATATAAATGAGTTATATGCTAAATATTTTAATTTGGTCTTATAGGGGGTAGTTTAGTTTGTTGTGAAGTAGAGGTTCTGAGAGTACTGTTACTAGAAACCATGTTTGCCAGTGTGGGGAGTCTAAATAACCAGGTGTTTGAGTCACCCTTACTTTATGAAAAGGCATTTATCTCACCCTTGATATATGAACGGGGAATTTGCGTCCCCTATGAATATATGTTTATGATTACTCTATTGTTCGTGCGGCTACATGTACTGAGGCTTGACCAGGGGGAAGAGCTGGGGCTCATATAGTCCATGGGTACAATTATAACAATTATGCTACATAATTTATAAGTCCAATTTGATAACTTACTAGCATTTTTAAGCCTAAATTATTATTCTTTTTTATTGATTTGTTGTTACTTTCTTACTTCATTTTCATTTATATTGGTAAAAATTGAAATGAGAAGATAAGAAAGAAGCTTGATAAAAATTAGCTAAGGAGAAGGTGAATGAGAAGAAATGTGACCTAAAAGCACAAAAGCTGAAATTATAGGCGCAGGAGTCGATCCTCAGTTACCGCGATCATGGATTGAGGGGTGCAATAGTGGTAAGTCAACAATTCTACAAAATGGCGATCACGATATGACAACCGCAATAGTGGTACCACGATCACAGTCAAGGGATGGTGATCGTTTGGTAGAGCAGAAAAGTTTGAAGGGCATTTTTGTAATATTTAGCAAATGTGGAATTGGGGCTTAAATAAGGGTTTTTAGTTCATTTTTCATCCCATATTTTATCTTACATATTATGTTATCCTTAGTTTAGGTTTTATCACTTGGATCTTGGATCTTGAATTTATACTAATTTGAGATAA
The DNA here is from genome assembly GCF_002878395.1 of Capsicum annuum. Taxonomy (NCBI): domain Eukaryota; kingdom Viridiplantae; phylum Streptophyta; class Magnoliopsida; order Solanales; family Solanaceae; genus Capsicum; species Capsicum annuum. Next base: position 92,943,517 of record NC_061115.1, read on the forward strand.
GAATCAATTATAAAAACTCCAAAGTGAAGAATTGGCAAATCTCATTGAGGATTTATTGGAATTTAAAGTGTAGTTTTGTTTCTCTTAATTTTTCATGAATCAAACTAATACAGATTTTGGTATATTTTTGTTTATTATCTTTATGATTTGCTAGTCCTTCCTCTTGGGATTATGTTAAAATAAGGTCAGATTGTATATGGGTAGTAATGTATTTGTGTCGATTCTAGTTTGGTGATGATGAGTTCTATTATTGCTTAGTTAATTTAGTTAGGTTTTGTTGTTGAAAGCACCAAATACCCAAAATTTGTTTGTGTGTGAAAACCCCAAACTCTTAAAAGCCTAAACAATCCTTGAAAGAGGGGTTTGGGTGAACTTTTGAAACCTAGGACTTCCTTGAAAGCAGGATATGGTGACAAAGAAATAGTGGGCAATAATGGATATAGATTACTATATTTTTCCTATCTTAGAAATAAGGGTGAATAGAGAGTACGCTATATTTTTTAAATCATCCTATGAATAGGGATGCCTAATTGAGGTGTTGGGTAGCTCTAATTGACACACTCGTTAGGTACTAAAAAGATTCAATGAGTGACTACTTTGAGAATTTGTTGACGAACAAACCTCATAGACTTTAAACCTATCCCACCGCATCATTAAAAAATAGAATTTTCACCGAATCATTCTGTTCTCATGCATAAATTTCCCCTAGGAAAGCATACTCCCAAGATCCGTTCCTAATTTATTATCTATCCCAAGTCTTGAATTAGTCATTTAGAAGCACCAAATCATTCATATCTTTCAAAATGTTTAAAACCCCTCAATCTTTGTAGCCTAAGTTTGAATTTAGTAAGTACTTTCATTTCAAACTTATCGATTCGCCACTCACATTATTCCTTATGGATTCGATCTCGACTCTTGTTGGGTTATTATATTGGAAATGCTCAACTTACACGTCAATTTAAGTGTAAGGCAGTTATTGTAAATATAATAATACAACAAGAGTCGGGGTTGAATCCATGAGGAATAATGGTAGTGGAAAATAGGTATGTTCGAAATGAAAGTACTTACTAAATTCAAACTTAGGATACAAAGATTTAGGGGTTTTAAACATTTTCATAGATATGAATAATTTTTGGCTTTTAAACAAAAAATTCAACACAAATAATAATTAGACTTTAAACAATTAGGCACGGATCTTAGGATTATGATTTTCTAGTAACAAGTTATTCATGGGAACATGATGATTTGGTAAATTCTTATTGTTAATGATTTCATTGACTAAAAAAATGATATCATAGGCTAGGTTGAAAGTCCTTGAGTCTAGTTTGTGAACAATGTCTCAAAGATGTCAGTCACTGGCCCTTTCGAGTATGTAACGAACGTGTTAAATAGAGCCACTCAACACCTCAATTGGGAATCCCTATTTTTAGGAAGATGCCCAAAATATAGCCTACTCTCTATTCAACCTTATTTCTAAGATAGCAAAAAGATAGTAATCTACAATCATTATTGTCCACTATTGCTTTGTCCCCCATAGCCCTCTTTCAACGATGGTTTGAGCTTTCAAGAGTTTGGATTTTCACCCACAAACCCATTTTGGGTATTTGGGGCTTTCACCTAGAAAATCCAACTAATTTAACCAAGTAATAGTAGAACCTATCATCACCAAACTATAATCTACACAACTCACATACAATTGCCCCCTATTTTAACACAATCCCAAGAGGAATAAATAAAAACTCATAGAGATCATAAAAAAATATACCAAAATCTCCATCAATTTGATTCATGAAAAAACAAAGAGAATGGAATCCATACTTTAAATTCAAATGAATCCTCAATAGGATTTACCAATTCTTCACTTTTGAGTTTCTCTAATTAATGTTTGCCTCAAATTAGTATAAATTCAAACTCCAAGTGATAAACACTAAAATAAGGATAGGATAATATTTAAGATAAGAGATGGGATGAAAAATGAGCTAAAAACACATATTCAAGCCCTAATTGCACATTTGCCAAATATTACAAAAATGACCTTCAAAATTTTCTCCTCTACCACAATAGTCATCGCTAGACTGCGATTGACGTACCTCTATCGCGGTAGTCATATCGCAATCGCCCTTTGGTTGACTTGATGAATGATCGCGATCATGACCCTTAATCCATGATTGTGGTATCTGAGGGTCGACTCCCGGGCCTGTAATCTCAGCTTTTGTTCTTTTTTCCTACATTTATTTTTTTTCACCTTCTCCTTAGCTCTTTTTAATCAAGTTTCCTTTCTCATATTCTTATTGCAATTTTTACCTACACAAATAAGCATTAAGTAAGAAAGTAACAACAAATAAATGAAAAATTATGATAATTTATGTTTAAAAATGCTAATAAGTTGTCAAATTGATGACTTATTAACACCCCCAAACTTAAACTACTGCCTTTCGTAAAGAAACCATGAACAATTTAATAAGATAGGATATTTAACTCAAATACATCCAAAAGAAAACTATACTAGAGGAATAAGATAACAAAGTTCTACAAAGACTTTTCAAAATGTCATGACATCAAGTAAACCAAATTTTCTAATCAGCCCATATTATGAAGCAAGGATGCTAGTTTGTATGGAATGAATCTTCAAAATAAACTTATCACCTAAAGAGGAAACGCAAAATCATCAAAAAAAATTCTCTATCTTCACAATACAACTTACTCCTCGCATTTACCCAAACCAAGAGTAAGACTTCACCCTCTACCCTAAACGATCAATGTCGCTCACAATCCAGAGTTAGATCCACACACAAAAAAGACATTGAAATTTCTAAAGGACCTCAAATAATAAAAGAATTCCCACTCACTTTCGGAAACAAATTCAAGTACAATGAGTATAACCATAGGCTTGCCCATTGTGTTTTTCGCCAATAATGTAGACCTACCTAGTTTGGAATCACCAAGGGCTTGTGGAACAAGATCAGGGAAGAACTATATATGGATCGAGTAACTAAATGACCTTTATCAATGCAATTACTCTATCCATTCTACACCAAATTTTTTAAAAATCTACACCTTATTCTTGTTCAATTAATTTTCCATATTTCACTACCCCCACTTTTTCCTAGTGTTTACCAAACAATTTAACACAACCATTTTAGTTCATCATTTCTTTGACTTTTTGGAGAGACTTTCTAACTTTAAGCCCTTCTTAGCCCTTCATTCTTTCAATTTCTCTTCAAGTTTATAGGCTAGGGTATTAAACTTTATTATTAAGCACATCTCTTGTCTTTTAAGCACATGACTTGATAACCTTACATAAACCTTTCTTTGACCATCTGTGCACATCATATTTACCCTCTCCCCCCCCAAAAAAAAAATTGGAGTTTGAACCACGCTCACATTATTTACCGAACAACACAAACTACCCCAAACTTAGGCTTTTGCCTATATTTCATTTCATAAAATCATGCAATGCATCGAAAGAGGTTAAGTTCCAAATGGATGATCTTAAAAAGGTATTAACTATTTTAGCAAGGTTATAATTACACAAAGAAAGAAAAATGGGTAAAAAGGCTCAAAGGGGTTAACTAGAGAAAAATGTTAAGGCGAGAATTTTGCTATGTGATGGGTCAAAAATGGCCTAGGGTCATTCTCCAAACAAACCTTGTCTAAGATTTTCCTTTGAACAAACTCGGGGTAAGTTCTACTAAACATATGTACAACAATTATGCAAAAATTTTACCACACAAAGCATCATACTAATACAATAAAAAGTTAATCTCGCAACTAATTTAAGCAATTTGAGCATAATAAGTCACTTCGAGTCATGACTCATCCTTGTAAAGAGAGCAAAAAAATGAATTTAATGGTTTTACTAAAAAAAAAGCTACAATAACATCCTTGATCTCTCTCTATTTTTTTTTAAAAAAGAAAACTATTATTTCATTTCTTGCCAATGACATTTTAAAAGAACTTTTGAACTTTTGCCTCTTCCTAAACAATTAAAGAAAAACTTAGGTCAATGCAAGGCAACATTATCATTACATTTCATCGGATTCTTTTCACAAAACTTCACATATCATCCATTTAGTTTATAAAAAACTCATGGCACCAATGGAAACACAAATTTCCCTTTACCCTTATGAATGGAGTCACCCAATCTATCATAGGGTAAGGTAAGCATTCATATCCCTTGGGTTACTTAGACTTTAACCAAATATGGTATGATAAGAAAAATAATCGTTCAAACCATGGACATAACATTAATACACAATTTTAACCAAAACCCACCGGTTATACTACTTTTAAGAACAATTGGACTCAAAGTTATACTACAAAAATGATCACACAATGCCCTAAGAAAGTTTACATTAATCTTTACAAACATAAAAGACATTTCTCTCTTACTGATATTTTAACAAACATGTGGTGTGCCTATAAAGTTTGGGCTTGAATAGGTAAAATAACAACACATGTGAACAAGCCTTATGCCCCAATTTATCACCAAACATGCCACTCATAATTATTCTAACCCAGTTAAATCAACCACTACTCAATTAAGCAAACAAACCTCAAATGGATGTATCATCAAACACATGGTGTGCACAAGTGTATCAAAGCAAGAATTTTACAATTTAGCATTTGAGACAAGGAACATATTCAAAAATCTTCATCCCAGCAACCATATTCTACAAAATTAAGTTCAAACGAATTAAATTCAAACCAAAAAAAACCATAGAATGTTATCATCATTCGTATTTTAAAGATCATCCCTTGTAAGCTTACTTAAGAGAGGAATGTGATGAAAAGAAAGTCCAATATACTTATCCCGAGTTTCATTATTGAGGTACCAATGACAAATTGTGCTATTGCATACAACCACCCAAAAATAAGCTAAAAAATAAATTAAAAAAATTAAAAAACATCAAGAAAAATTATTTGGGTTGCCTCCCAAGAAGTGCCTTAGTTAAACTCATAGCACGACATCTTTTGCCTATCAAATTTATGTCTTCATTTGGAAGACTTGAAGTGGCAGCCCAACTTTAGATCAATACATCTTTGAGGAATTTTGGGAAAAGGTGAGGATAAAATAAAATATTTTCTATCTCGCTACTTTGAAGATTTAAAATTTTTTGCCAACTTGATATCAAACTTTCTTATAGGCTAATTGGGTATTGGTGAGAGCATCAAAATTTCACTTATAACACACCGAATTTCACATTTATTAGGCTTCAAGTGGGGGCTTCATTTTGTACTTTTGGAATGAGAAGCTAAAAAATGTAGTGATTTTTCTCCTCATCTCCAAATAGACTAGATTCTTCACAAAGGATTTGCTTGTTTTTTCAGCCTTCAAGTGAGGGGCTTCATTTATTGACATTTTTTCCCAAAATGGACTAGAGCCTTCACAAAGGATTTGCTTGGGTTTTTCTTTTAACTTTAGTACCATTTCTTCAATCTTGGCATCATCTCTCATGTTATGAAATCACCAAGCTTTCATCAACATTGATCTCATTTGGAAAAGTACACATAGCTATGGTATTTGAAAAATTAGCCTCCATACCTACTTCCTCTATTATTTTGATTTCCTTTTTACATGCCCCACATATTGATGCATGTAATATATGTTAGCCCCCATTATTTCCACCCAATCCAATATACGAAGCATTGTTTAAACACCATTGTATTTGGCATATTGTTCTTCTCTTTTCTCCTTATAGGACCTATCAAACTTACAAGAATAACTAGCATTTGGCTTTGTATAATGAGGTGAAGGGGAATTTGGACAATCGCTCCAATGTCTATATCGACCACCACATAAGGAATAATTGTACCCCCAAAAGGATTGAGATGGTTCATAGATCTCTTTCCGAAGAGAATATCTACAATTTTACTAAAAGTAGGGTCCACCACAATATGGAAATAGATTATCAAGATAATAAACATACCACCATGAGGAAGAACTAGCAACTCATAAATATAATAAACAAAAATATGTCAAAATCTCCATTAATTTAATTCATAAAAAATAAAGAGAACACAAACCAAACTTTAAATTCACGTGAATCTTCAATGGGAATTGCCAATTCTTCACTTTGGAGTTTCTCTGATTAATTCTTGCCTCAAAGTAGTATAAATTCAAGATACAAGCGCAAAATAATAAACCCTAAAATAAGGATACAATATTATGCAAGATAAATGATGGGATGAAAATAAGGTAAAAACCTCTATTTAAGACCCAATTCAACATTTATAAAATATTACAAAAATGCCCATCAAACTTTTTCGCTCTACCGCGATCGCCATCGCTTGACTGTGATCATGGTAGTCATATTATGATTACCTTTTAGTTGACATATCGACTTACTATGATCGCAAACCTCAATTTACGATCACGGTAACTTGGGGTCGATTCCTAGGCCTGAAATTTTAGCTTTTGTTCCTTTTTCTCACATTTCTTCTCTTTCACCGTCTCCTTAGCTCATTTTTATCAAGTTTCCTTGGTCATCTTCTTATTACAATTTTTACCTACACAAAAGAGCATTAAGTAAGAAAGTAACAACAAATCAATGAAAAAGAATTATTATTTAGGTTTAAAAAATTCTAGTAAGGTGTCAAATTGATGACTTATCAACAATCCAATCTAATGTTTTAAAGTTCATGCTAAGCCTTGTTCCCTATCCGAACATATATATATATATATATGTAAATGCATATGACTGTGTGTATTTGTATTGAATGATTTTGAAATATTGACCATAACACTACTTTATTGCTTTATTCCCAAGAAACATGCTAGCACTCAACCCACTAAGCATCATCATATGTTTTATCCCCATGCAATGCAGGAAAAGGAGACACTTTTGCTCTTTTTACACAGTGATAAGTGGTCCTTGGATTGTTTGTGAGTTACCTTGAAGTTGTGAGCCTTAATTTTATTGATAGCCTATTACATCATGGTTAAGTTTTGGTCATAGATGGTTTTCTTAGTTACCTTTTTGGCTTTTAGAATGGTTTTGGTTTTTTTATAAGCTTTATGGATTATTGTGGGTTGGGAGTTAGTATTGGGAGTTGGTATTATATTTTATTGCAAATTCTAATTGTTGCTTTTTCTATCTTGTTTTTTGTTAGAAATTTATTTACTACTAGATTTATTATGTTTTTTTTTACTAAACAAAGAGGGTTGTCTCCGATATATAGCAGAATTGGGATACTCGTCATGGGTAGGCCCTAGGTTAGGTCATGAAAATGTAGTATCAGAGCCTAAGTTCATGGTCAATTGGTTTTCCAAAAAGGTTTGTTGAGTAGAGTCTCTTTTATGGGTATTTAGAGTGCCACAGTTATAAGGGAGAGGCTCTGATGTATTTTAGAATGTTTCTCTTTCTTGTGATCTAATTTTAGGTTATAGAGTTTAAGTTCTTGAAAACTCCTCTAATTTCTTTTATTCGTATTTCAAATAATGCCTCCTTAAAGATCTGATTATCGTGGAACCACTTATGTCCTACCAGAGAACAATATGGATGGAACTCATTCTACTTATGAAGTACAAAACTGGTCTAAGGACATATCCTAATTGAACCACCCCCATGGAGTTCTACCAGTCCTTACATATACTCCTCGAGCTACTCAGGATAATGATGATCATTCCCTCACCACCCCAAGGAAATATTTCCAATGTTGAGATCTATCAGTCTATTAATTTGCTAACACAGTTGGTGACTTCTTAGTATTAGCCTGATCATGTTGGTTTTATTTCTCCCTTTTTTGAGGTTACTAGGGTTGTCTTATTTATGAGGTTGAATCCCATACCCTTTATAGTATCTAAGGTTAAAGAAGATCCTTAGGTTTTTATTAATAAGATAGAGAGGATATTTAGGGTGATACACACTTCTGATTCTAAAGGTATGGATTTCATGGCATATCAGTTGAAGGATGAGGCATATCACTGATATAAGGAATAGGAACAACTAAGAGGAGATGATGCTAAGCTAGCTATAAGGGATGACTTCTAGGAGCTTCGCTACTTCATTTCATTCCTCATTAGTTGAGGGAGGCTAGGGCTGAGGAGTTTATGAATCTGAAATAGGAAAGATGAGCATGAAGGAGTATGCCCTAAAATTTCATTATTTGTCTCGTTATGCTACTATGATAGTTTCTATCATGAGGGATAGGATGAGAAGGTTTGCATTGGGCCTTTCTAATGACTTAGTGTTGGAATTCAAGGCCGCCTTGCTCAATAATTACATTGTATGTCTAGGTTAGTGTTGTTCATTGAATAAGTGGATGATGAGAAAAAGTAGTAAGCTATAATATAGGATAGATAGAGTAATAAATTCATGTATTCTGAGCAGGGTGGAGGCTAGGAGAATAGTGGTAGAGATGGAAGTGGTCTAAGAAGTAGGGGTGGAATTTTTGTTCCTATTCTACTGCTAGTGCTCCATACCCAATGTCGTCTAGTAATTATTGCTTTCAGACTAATGGTGAGTTTAAGGAACAAGGTGCCCAGTCTCAAGCCAGTGGAACTCAGTCAGCCCCATCTTATCCCCTTTATTATTTTTATGGGAATATGCATCATAGAGTGTATGATGAGGAGAGGAATCAGTGTTTTAGGTGTGTTCATCTTAGTCATATGCAGTGGAAATATCCTGCATCTAGTGTTTTAAAGGATCAATTAAGGTTTCAGTTTCTGCCTCTTCAGCTCTTGCACCAAAGGGTGCGTTCTCAGACTCTAAAACTAGTCCGAACCATCTTTATGCTATTGTCACCCATCTCAAATCTGAGGCATCTCCTGATGTATTCACTGGTATATTTTTACTCATCTCTCATGACTTATATTTCTTAGTTGATCTGGGGTATTCTCTTTCTTATGTAAACCCTTATATGCTATTCATTTTGGTTTTGATCTTGAGTAAATTTCTGACCCCTTTTTCTATGTATACCCCTGGGGTAAGGAGATGTTTGTAGATCTAATAGGTCTAGATATTGTCACGCCTTAAATCCTATTAGGGTGGATAGACACTCGTAGCCGTAAAGGCCTGAGAGAACCAATCATAACCTTGTACTTTGCATGCATGTAACTATGACAACCAAAGGTTTTAACAATATGATATAATGCATTGATGAGAATAATTACGTAGGAAAGTGCAAAATTATATATACAAGACAAGGCCGTTGGAGCCATAAATTTAAGAGACAAAACACTACCATGTTTAACTTTACATTAGTCAACAAAGCCCCTAAGAGATACATAGACTTAGCAAAGGTCGGGACAAACCCCCGCTCTACTCTTGACTACTGCCCAATACTAAAATATATGGATCAAACTCAAAAAGCCCCGAATCAACCTAGAGCTCACCATTAGTCATTGAATAGCCTATGCTTTTACTAGCGAGGTGTATTAGCTGAAGCACTTATGCCTACAACATGAAATACAGGTCCCCCATGAGGGATGACAGTATGAAAATATGTGTTGAATATGTAAGGCTGAAGGTAACAACAAATGATATAAGAGCTCTATAGAAATCAGATACAAGTGAATAAATAGTGCTAGTAGAAGACCTTATATATTTTTAGGATCAGGTACATGACGTTCATTTCTTTATTTACCTTTATTACTTTATAATCTTTGTAAGTCATATAATACAAATGACCAGCTGATCTGTGGTAAATAGACAAATCAGGATTGGGCCATGCTAGGCTTATGCCCATGAGCTGCCACCCATGAATAAATATTGTGATCGGCCCATGTTAGGCTTATGCCCCTAAGCTTCTACCCACATATAAAGGTATCGAGATCGGCCCATGATAGGTTTATTCCCCTAAGCTACCACTCATTTTACAAGTTTGCATTACTTAGTTTGTTTAACCTTTGAGATTGTTACTTTGGTGCTCATAAAATTATGGTACTTTGGTGCTTATAAAATTACAAGTTTTAACGATAGTCACTAGGAGTGGGAAGAACCTTGGTGATCACTTGAAAGAAGATTTGGGTGAAAAGGTGCCTAAGGTTAAGTCAAAAGAAGATCCACCATAATCTCAAGAAGAAAAAAAATATGAAAAGGAACCGGTAGAAGTTGATGAAAAGGTGGTCAAACATGAGAATCTAAAAAATGATGTGATGCCTACTATCCAAGTCCCTCCCCATTTCCTCAAAGGCTTCAAATAAAAGTGGAGGGTTATAAACTCATTAAATTTATGGCAAAGATTAGCAACCTCTCGATCAATATCTTATTACTTAAAGCAATCTAAGAAATCCTGAGAAATGCTAAGATCAATAAGAAGTTGATGTCAAAGAAGAAACTCATCTAAGGTAACACGATTGAAGTCACCCATGGTTGTATTGCTATCATAAGTAGCAAAAATGCAGAAAAAAAGAGGACCCTGGTCCTTTACTATTCCATGCACCATTGGAACACATAAGTTTGAAAAAACACTATATGACCATGGTGCGAGTATTAATCTCAAGACTATCACAGCATATAAAAGGCTTGGATTGGGCATTCCTACTCTAACATCAATGAGGCTTTTAATGGATGACCGGTGAATCAAGAAACCGATTGGTGTCATGTTTGACGTGTTGGAGAAAGTGGATAGATTTATTCTCCCCATGGATTTTGTGGCGCTAAATTGTGAAATGGACTTAGAGGTGCCTATCATTTTTGGTCGACCTTTTAGTTCCACCGAGAGAGACATCGTTGATTCGGGACTTAAGAAAATGAGGTTTAGATTTTATGATGGTGAAGTGTCCTTCTGGGTGTTCAAACTAAAGAAACAACCCGTGGAACTTTAAGTAATATCAGTGATTGATGTTGACATCGAAGAAATAAATAAGCGGGCCCTTTTGGACCTAACTTGAAAAAGAAGGAAGATGTCGTACCACGATGTAAACTAAGGCGCTATGTGGGAGGCAAACTATAGACTGTGTTGGACAAGCTTGAGTAGTTTTTAGTTTTTTCAATTGAACAATGCATGCATTTATTGCACTATAGACTGTGTTGGATGAGCTTGAGTAGGGGAAAGTGTCTAATTTTAGCATGCTAAACTGAATAAGGGAAAATCCATCCAAATGTGAATTTAGCTGGACAGAGGAAAATTGGGGAGCAGAAAGGCCTCGAGTTACCGCAATCATGGGACATTGTCCGTAATCACGGCCACCTGTATGTCTACGATTGCAAAACACTTACCGCGATCGAGGTCACATAAGTCAATGACCATCTAAATCCCTATTCCTCCCTAACACTCCCTTCTAAAATTTTCTCTCCAATTGGACCCATTTATAATTGTGATCAGTCCAGTATAATCCTTGCATCGATCTTGTATCACTTATTCAGTAGGTACCTTAAATCCATTCCTAATTATTGTAAAAAGGCCATAGAATTCATGTTGTAGTGAAGACCTGAAATTATGATTTTCATGCTTAAATGCTTTGTCAATTATTCTTGTGGTGTGTTTAGCTGCTAGAATATAGTGAGCAAATGAGTGGGGAAGTCTTGAGTACCCAAATTATGTGTAAAATAAATAAAAATGAAGAATGCACACCAAGTTCTTAATAAATTGCACAAATGAGTACTGACTAATGATTTTTGCATTCTAAGGACAAATCGAGTACCTAGTCGTCTTGTTCAATGATTTTAGAGTAAATCCTAGTTCTAGAACATGCTTTGGGCTTCAAATTTGAATTTTTGGACATTGATAAATCTGTTTGAAACTGTTCTCAGATGATATAGCAATTATTGTAACTGAGGCTGATATTCTGCTAAGGCCAAACATTCCTCCCTTTAAATTTTTGTCCAAACACCACCAAGTACCCACCCCATGAGCTTTATTGGACATTAGAGCATAAGTTGTGCATTTAAAGATCGATGATTGATGTTTTTGTGTTGTCATTCATTTTTTAGGATTATATCATGGAGGAATATTACCAAGTCTGGTTCATTATATCTGAACTCCAGACACTCTACTATGGTGATCTTCCAAGGACAAAGCTGCTCCCAGGGAGAGGAATTTGCTTGGAGAGATTGCTGGAAAAGCTTTTGGCATTTCATGATAAACTTCTGGCCATGAGATGGCAATATTTCTCCCTCAATCCTGGCAAAGCTAATGAGCAATGGGTCCGTGAGTTTTATAATAACCTTAACGTAGTATCTTGTTTGGAATCATCCAACATAATTATCACGATTTGAGGGAAAGAGGTGGACTTTAGGGCGGAGCAAATCAATGATATCTATGGGGTCCCAAATGCAAATATGTGTTAGTTTGAACAAAAAAAATGTGAGATATGAAGTTGGTTGGTAAAAAAACTTTGTCTCAGAAAGAAAGTCTCTTGGATGGAAACTAAGAGAAATATCTCCATGAATGACTTTATATATAGATGGCTCGGATTTGGTTGAATATCATATATAGATGAGTCTCCCCTTGAACCCACATAACAATAGTCTCAGATTTGCTAGTTCGGATGGTTGATTGCATCTATATGGTATTCCACAAAATATTTGTCAACTCATAGTTTCGTATATGAGATTATTCAAGAACTAGGGTGGTGCGCATCTCTTTGTTCCTACTTTTATTAATGATCTTTGTAGGAGATCCAGGGTTGATAATTTCCATAGAGACACTAGGGTATGCCCTAGAAATCCTATATATCCTCTAAACATTCAAGGTGAGGGCACACCAGGTGAATGTGAGAAGAGGAAGATCGACTTGGGATAGTCAACATGCAAGAAGCCTGAGTCTTATAGGCTATTCACATTTGGGCCTCTTGAGGATAGTAGGGTTGATATTTCCTGTGTTATGTTTTCCCCTGGGATCGAGAGATCCCTCAACCATTCGCTACTCATATGTGTCCTGATCTGATAATGAGAAGTATAAAAAGGAATAGAAGAAGTAGGTAGCTACCATTTCTAGGCTTGACAGAGCCTATTCATCCTTGGCGGTGTAACATCGTTATCTCTAGGCCATATATGATAAGTTGGTAAGAAGGGATAATAAATGAGATAAGTTCTTTAGCAAGATGTGGAAGGGGGAGAAGGGCCTGTGGAAGGTCTTAAAACCTTGTAACAGACTGCCTTGCTCCTGAATGGAAAGTGACGATGAGCGCCCAGCTAAATAGTCCGATCCTGTGGATGCTGATGATGATAAAGAGACCGAGACTGATAATAGCCCTTGATGTGGATTCTGGGAGAACCCTTATCTCTCTTTTTCTTGATTATTTAAGTAGTGAGGAAACTGCTATTTCTTTAGTTAGGGGTACCTGTCTTCGTATTTATTTGATTTGGGACTGTATAATTGATATTTCTTGATGCTGTTTTGATCTTTTGGATGATTTTTATTTTTAATTGGGTTGTATATTCGGTCACTCTGATGGTTCCTAACATTTGCATGGATTAGTTATTTTATTCTCAGATTTCTAATTTATCTTTATTTTACATATAGCAATATCGAACGAACTCTTCCCTATGATAGATTGAGTGATGACATTCTTAAGGAAAAAGAATTGAGATTGGATTTTGAGCTATAGATGTAGGGGAAGTCTGATCTGAGTACCTGTGGCATTTTCAATGTGGGAGCACATTTATACACATGATGAAGTCTGAGTAGCCATATGGTTTGCTCGTATGAAAGCCAAAATGTTAAACGAAGGCTTAGGTTGGTGCCATAGTTAGCAATGGGACTGGGGATAAATGTATATACTACCTAGTCCCAAAGTAGAACTTCTAATAACTATTTATAATAAATCTTCTTCATAATCATGCCAAAGTTAAGTAAGAGTATAGTACTTGCTCAAAGTTAAATCGAGACTAAACATCTTGCAATCTATAAAATTCGATGCCCAAAATTAATTTGGGACTAAAATGATATAATAGTATAGAACGGGTTTGAATCTCCCCCTATTAAAATAAGTAAATAATGATAATGCGTTGACCGAGAATGGACCACAATATACCTTTGTCAAAGGTTTCAAAGTGGTACATGCAAATTTACAGGATTGACATCAAATAGAAAGAGTAGTATAATTTTCATTTTAAAAACAAATTTAAGAGTAAAAATAAGAATAAATCATTTTTTGAAAATAGTATCAAAGACAATGATTTTATTGGCATCGTACGACAAAATATGCTTATAAACATAGGCAATCCATTGCTAATATCATACTAAGTTACAAACTTTTAGAGAACAGATAAATAACATAATATCCGACTGGTCTCATAATTAAGGTCTTGTTCCCAATAATATATAGTGCAATATGGGTTTGTATTTCTAAGAACAATTATTCAACAAGAAAAAAGGATAAAAGGGATAAAGAATGGAATGAGCGGAGTCAAATTTAAAGAAACACCTTGTTGGAAGGACCTAACCAAACCTATGTTGAGGATAGCTATTTTTAATCTTGAGGTCATACAAAGTAACAAAGACTCCTTATTCTAATCTAAGCTATAGATGTAGAAAGGGAAAATACGTAAAATAAAGGGTTACTACAAAGGGAACCATATGATGGCAAAGAATTCTATGGTCCACGTGCCATAAAATGATACTATTCTATCGTATTTACCTTAAGGGATTACTAAACTATCTAAAGACCCCATGGAATCCATTCTATGGCAAGCTACTACTTAAACTAAGAATTTTAAAACACAGTTCTAGTCTAAGACTCCAAACGAAAACTAAGAATGCCAGCATGCAAGATTAACCTTAAACCGATCCTATAGTCCCCTATATTACATGCAGTGTATAATATACACCATCTCATAGAGAAAAATAGATCATAGCCTAACTAGATGCCAAACAGTAGCCTCGAACTAACCACAAGATGCTCGTCCTTTTCATATGGTCTCTAAAAATTCATCGAGCAATCAAACATATGATCCATGGGTTATTATGAGTGAAACAATACACATAATGAAATAATAAACTTTGGGCCAAAAACCAAGTCAGAAATAGGACTATGGGATCTACGTACGAAATTCAAATATTGAATTTATCATTAGGTCCCTTGAAGAACAATAAATATGTGCTCTAAATTTGAGCATAAAGGGGGTCTCAATTGGGACTCAAATTAGCCCCAATATTTCATGAATTTTACAAAATAATACAAGGAATTAAATGGAATTATTAAATAACTAGATAGGGAAAAGTAATGGAAAATGATCAAGAGGTTTTGAATCATTATACCTCAATTGCAATAGATGATATTGCATCGTTTCCCACGTACTAAGCTCTTAAAATAGTGACGTGGGCCTTTAAAATGGCTAAAAAATATAAGGAAGGAGAATATATACTGCCAGGGGTCCTTCATTGCGACCATGGGACCCCACTGGCAGACCTTTGTAAATGTAAAAGGTCTATCATAAATGCAAAGAAGGAAGTTAAACTGAGCCAGATCATCCCTTTTTCATGAATGCGAGAGGAGGCTCATAGATATGGTGATAAAAAACTTAACTATTTATGTATTCATCCAACACCGATGAATTGAAAAGAATTTTTTTCTGCACCAGGTGCTTTTACATTACCTAAATATTGATTTAGAATTTCCTTCGTATGGGTCCTCGATATTTTTTTGAATGCTCGTGTATGGAAACAAACTATGCCACTCCACTAAAACTACATTCCAAATGTAATTAAACCATTAAAATTTCCTATAGAGATTATTTCAATAAAATGTAGGCCCCATACCCAATGTTCTATTTTTATAAAATTCCACCATATAGACAAAATAAAACCCAGAAACCTCAGGATCTGAACCAAAGGTCCCCTACCCTAAAGTCCATATTATGGAACTAACATAACTGTTGGAATTTCTATCTAAGGCCATTTATGAGATGTTTTGGTTGAAACCAATTTCTCTTTAAAAGCTCTAAACAAGGAAAAGGTCATAAAACCCCAAAAAAAATTCCTGGGAACCAAACCACTAGTCCTAGGAGGTCATAAACATCTAAAGAAAGCTATAGGAAAGCTTGATACGTAGAAGATGCACAAAAATGAATAAAATAACCTAAAGGGTCATTATAGGGACAATACAATATATAATATTTAGAGGTGATAAAGTTGATTAATGAATATCTATCGCTCTGAAGTGAAATATGATATAATAACACTCTCACTCAAGAAAATAAATCATAATCCCTATTATAATAAAATATTAAGCTTCATCACTAAATCTAACTAAAATAAAGTTACTCTATGGAGAGAATAGAAAATAATATGAAAAGTTAAAACTCTGTTTACAGTATAAAGAGAAAAGTCTTTGATAAACTTTTTGTATGGAAATTATCCACTAAATAAATTTTTTTCTTACACTTAAGTGCTTTGATACAATATTTCATCCCTAATTTATAGTATATTTGTCAAACCAAATTCTAAGAATGTCATCCTTAGATTGGGGATGCTAATGAGTGGTGAATTTACCACTCAATAGCACTCAAAAAATGTACATACTACTATGAATTGAAGATATAAGGAGACAAACTTGTGATTAAATGAACTAATTTCCACTTTTTGCAGGCATACAAGTTAGGAGAATGAAAGATGTGTATTTAAGTTGAAATGGACCAAAAATGGGAAAAAAGTATAGCTGGAGAACCTGGAATAGGAACAAGCTTCAGTTACCATGATCGCGGTTAGTAGGCTGCGATCGCGGTAAGTCAAGCAGATCAAAAGATCACGATCGCAGAGAACCTTCTGTGATCGCGGTTAAGCGGAAATTTTGCACATGGGAAGTTTTGTCATTTCACCCAGCTAAACCCATTCCTCTTATAGGCTTAAACCCTTTATATTTTGGGTATCAAACACTATTGAGATATATTAAAATTTGAAGTATAAACCCTAAATAGCGCAAGCGTTGTAACTGGATTTGGACGCTTTGATTTGATTATTTGTGATAAATGGATGCTTTGAACAATTCTTTTGGTATATGTATCTCTCTTTACTCCGTGAGTAGCTAAATCTTTTAGTCTTGGGATTATATGAAACTAAGGTGCAATTGTGTTTGGGTAATGATGTGTTTTTATTAATATTAATTGTTGATTATGAATTCCATTATTGCTTGGTTTAAAGAGTTAGGATTTATAGGTAAAAACCCTGAATACCCAAAATGAGTTTGTTGGGTGAAAACCCAAGATCTTTAAAGCTCTCATCATTCTTGAAAAAGGGATGTAGGTGAACTCTTGGGAACCCATAGCTTCCTTGAAATAGGGCTATAGGGGACCAAAACAATAGTATACAATTATCAATATAGCTTACTTTCTTTTTCCATCACAGAAATAAGGGTAGATGGAGAGTTAGTTATGTCACGAGCATCTTCCCAAAAATAGGGATACCCAATTGAGGTCTTTGATAGCTTTAGTTGATACACTCACTAGGTACTTAAAAGACTCAAGGAGTCACATCCTTAAGGC
Source organism: Capsicum annuum (assembly GCF_002878395.1). Lineage (NCBI taxonomy): Eukaryota > Viridiplantae > Streptophyta > Magnoliopsida > Solanales > Solanaceae > Capsicum > Capsicum annuum. The sequence continues at coordinate 92,960,889 of NC_061115.1, forward strand.
CTTGTTGAAAAACTAGCTTCAAGGACTCTTAACCTAGCCTACCATGTCATCAATAATTAGAACTTATACCAAACCATTGTTATCCCATGCACAACTAGCGCTTAGGTCGACATAATCCCAATATGTATCCAAAATCAAATTCTACAAAAAGTATTATCATAGTGTGTTGGTTGTCTTGATATTGGTAAGATTTTATTTAACCCCCCTCACATTACATTATGTGTTTTACATTGTATACACTTCGGGTATCTCTTTAGTAATTTTGACACCCATAGGAATAAAAATCTAAATCTCGCTCCTTGTGTATGGGACCAATAAAAGTTGAGATATTGACAATGACAATCCTCTACCATTTTTGATGCTATAGGTGAGCATTATCAAAATGGCACTATTGCCGATGGAGTGAAATTGAGATTTCACTTGTGCGGTGTTGGTTTTTACTTAGGATATGCCTGCTGTGTTTTTATTTATATTGGTTGTTGCTTTTATTTTTGTAGAGGTGATCATACTATAAACGAAACAATGAGTGCCAATTTTAGTCATGTTGGGTCTTTCGATGGTCCTATTGATGATGAGGGGCAACTCAATGTATTGGTCATTCAAGTGTAATCTGTATCCTACCTACTCATCGACACAATATCTTTCATATCACAAAAGTCATTTTGCACATTGGTTGAACTAAAAAAATGCAAATTGAGGCTAAAAGCCTAAGTTGGGGATGGTAAAGATTGGAAGAGGTAACTTTGGTCCACGAAGTTGTAAGTGAGTGCCTAAGATCTTAAGCATTGAAAACAAATAGAAAGAAAAAGAAAGGGCCCAACAGAGAAAACAAATTCATGAAATATGCATGAAAATGAAATGAAAAGAAATTGGTTTAACCAAGGAAATAAAAAGTCAGCACATTTGTAAAGAAATAAAGTGGCACATTGTCAAAAGTTGGATGGAATAGTGTTATGTTGATGTTCAAGGAGGTTATAGCCTTGTTGTTCCTTAATTATATCCTTCGCTACCCCAAACCTATGTTACAAGCTCAAAAATTCCTTCATGATTTCCAACAAAGTATATTTATTATAGTGGCCATTGAAAATAGGGTCAAGCCTTTGTCATGGTACTTGTTATCATTAAGAGTTTTTGAGAGAGAGAGTGTCCCTTACTTAAATTCCTTGTTGCATATTGGATAACTTGGTGTGTGATTTTTTTTTGGTTAGGAGGTATGTAAACAAGTTGAGGTGGGTGTTTTTGTCATCTCCCAAAAAATGAGGCAAATGAAATATGATGTAGTTGAGATCAAAAGTGAGTCCTTTCTAGAGTATTAGTGATTGTAGCATGGTTTCACTTTGGAGTCTTTTGCATCCTTGAAAATTGTATTTTATGTTGAGGGGTGTCATTAAAATAGTTTTGCCTATGTCTGAAGAGCTATTTGTGGTATTAATCAAGTTCAAGTATGTGTGATTATTGGTAATAAAATTTGGGCATACATGTGACTTGTCTCATTGTAAAAATTAGTGTTGCTTGAGGACAAGCAAAGTTTTAAGCTTGGGGTGTTGCTGAGTAGTGAATTTACCATTTAATTACACTCAACAATAATGCACACTACTATGAAATGAAGATATAAGTGAAAAATAATTAGAGATTAAATGCACTAATTTTCATATTTTTCAGGCATATAAGTTAGGAGAATGACTGATGTGGATTTAAGCTGAAATGGCCCAAAAAAGGGAAAATATTGTTGATGGAAGACCTAGAGCAGGAACAACCCTCAGCTACCAAGATTGTAGTTTGTGGGCCACGATCTCGGTCAGTCGAGCAGGTCAAAAGATTGAGATTATGGGGTCTTTACTGCGTTCACGGACAACCTTATACGATTGCAGTTAAGCGGGTAATTTTTCCATGGGCTGTTTTTATATTTCACCCAGTCGAACCCAATTTCTCTTATAGGCTTAAACCCTATCACTTTTGGCTATTGCACACTACTGTGACATTTTTGAATTTGAAGTATAAACCCAAAATAAGGCAAGTTTTGTAATTGTATTTGGAGACTTTGATTTTATTAGTTGTGAAGAATGGATGCTTTGAACAATCCCTATGGTAGATGTCTCTATCTTTTGTTTATGAGTAGCTAAATCTTTTAGTCTTGGGATTATTTTGAACTATAGTACAATTGTGTTTGGGTGATGATATGTTTGTATTATTCTTAGTTATTGATTATGGATTCTACTATTTCTTAGATTAAATAGTTAGAATTTATGGTTGAAAACCCCAATTGCCCTAATTAGGTTTGTTGGGTGAAAACTCCAAGCTTTTGAAAGCTCTCATAATTCTTAGAAGAGGGATGTGGGTGAACTCTTGGGAACCCATAGCTTCCTTGAAAGGAGGATATAGGGGGGCAAATAAATAATTGACAATTATGAATATAACTTACTTTTTTTATCATCTTAGAAATAAGGGTAGATGGAGAGTTTATGTAATGGGAATCTTCCTAGAAATAGGGATGGCCAATTAAGGTCGTGGCTAGCTTTAATTGATACAATTGTTTGCTACTCTAAAGAGTCAATGAGTGACATCCTTGGCGCTTTATTGACAAACTAATTTCATAGACTATTAACCAAGCCTACCATGTCATCAACAATTGGAACTTATACAAAACCATCATAATTCCATGCACAATTTGCCCTTAGGTAGAAATAATCCCAAGATCTCTGATAAATCTAATTATAAAACAATAATTACTATTGTAGTGTTTTGCTTGCCTTCATATTAATATGATTCTATTCCCAACCAACCCCCCCTCCCCACATTATATTATATGTTTTATGTTGTGACTACTCCGGGTATCTCTTTAGTGATTTTGACACCCTTATGACTCAAAATCTAAATGTCATTCCTAGTGGATTGAACCTTAACAAAAATTGAGCTATTAACAATGACCGTCCTCTACCACTATAGATGGTATAGGTGAGAATCATCAAAATAGCACCGTTGTTAGGGAGTGAAATCTAAATTTCACTTGTACGGTGTTGATTTTTACTTAGGATATATCCATAGTTGTTTTTATTTATATTGGTTGTTATTTTTGCTTTTGTATAGGTGATCATAGTGTAAACAGAACAATGAGTGCTAATACTAGTCACGTCAGGTCTTTTGATGGTCTACATGATGATGAGGGTAAACTCAATGACGGTAGTCATTCAAGTGTCATCCGTATCCTACCTACTTATGGGAATGGTATCTTTCATGTCCCAAGCATCATGTTGCACATGTTAAGAATGAAGGGACTTTTGGGGGTGGCAAGATTATGAGGACCTTAACCTTTATTTGAAGTATTTTGTAGAGGTGCATGGACGATTTGATATTGTACACATAACCTAAGAGTATAACCATCTATGCCTTTTCTTTTTTCTCTCTAATGACTGAGGCGGTATTGTGGCTCCGTTCTGTTTCGGGAAGTTCAATTACTTCTTGGGATGAACTCACTGTGGCCTTCCTTGACCCATATTTCCCACTTTCCAAAATTCTCTTATTGAGATATGAGATCATTAACTTTAGGAAATTTAAAGGAGAACCCTTGTATGAAGTGTGGGAAATATTCAATGGTAAACTAATACAATTTTCAAACCACAAGGTCCCAGAGAAGATGCATCACCAAATCTTCTATTGGGCCCTTGATACACACAATAAAACCATGGTGGACAATACAACGGGGGGCTCCCATTTCATTATCATGCGGAGATAAATTTATTTGAGAAGGTTACCATGATAAATAATGGGTGGCATACCCGACATGCCGAGGTGCCTAAGAGTTCATCCATTACATCCTTGGTTTAATAGGAACAAAGGAAATGATATGAAAAAATACAAGAAAATATAGTAAAATTTATGACTCAATTAGAGATTTTGACAAACAATTTGATGGGTGCACCCGCAAAAGCGATAAATTCCATGGTATCGAAAGCTTATGAGGATGATGACAAGGCTAGAAAGATTGATGAGGAGATTCGATACTTGGAAAACTATTCGGGGGGAAATCTTGCCTTACTTATCTAAAGCAAGGTGGGAATTAAGGTTGAATTAATCATGATCGTGATAGGGATTGGAGAGATACAGAGCATGACTATGAGAGCTATGTGCCCCCCATGATTAGGAAAAGAACAAATACCCAAGCTCCATCGACCCTAAAATATTCCAAACTGCGGATGTCTTAGTGAGAATTTTGATGAGGGTATATGGAACAGACAAGATGGTTCGTGATCTAAAAAGAGATTTTTCATATCATAATCAAAGCTTGGTGTCCCATTCTTTCTCCATTAAATAATTGGAGACCAAAATCAGGAAAATTTCCACCCAAATAAAAGCTAGTTCAGAGGGTAGTCTTCCTAGTGACACTATTGTAAACCTGAAGAATGAGGCTCAAGTTTTAACAATAGTTACTAGGAACGAGAAGACCCATGGTGATCACTTAAAAGAAGATTTGGGTGAAAAAGTTCCTAAGGTTAAGTCAAAAGAAGAGCCACCACTATCTCAAGAAAAATAAAAAAAAGCTGAAAAGGAACTGGTGGAAGTTGATGAAGAGTGGATAAAATTATGAAACTAAAAAATGATATGATGCCATCAATCCAAGTCCCTCCCCTATTTCCTCAAAGAATTCAAAGAAAAGTGGAGGGTGATAAACTCAAGAAATTTATGGCCAAGCTTAGCAACCTCTCGATCAATATCCTATTGCTTGAACCAATCCAAGAAATTACATGCTAAGCTCATGAAGAAGTTGATGTTAAAGAATAAGTTTATCAAAGGTAACACGATTAAAGTCATACATGGTTATAGTGCTATCATGAGTAGAAAAATTATAGAAATGAAAGAGGCCCCCGGGGACTTTACCATTCCATGCACCAATGGAACACCTAAGTTTTAAAAAACTCTATGTGATCGTGGTGCGAGTGTTAATCTCATACCTTTTGCAATATATAAAAGGCTTGGATTGGTCATTCCTACTCCAATGTCAACGAGGTTTGTAATGGAAGACCGGTCTCTGAAGAAACCGGTTGGTGTTGTGTTTGACGTGTTGGTAAAAGTGGATAGATTCATTCTCCTAGCAGATTTTGTGGTGCTAGATTGTGAAATAGGACAAGTGGAACCTATAATTCTTGGTCGACCCTTTCTTTCCATAGGGAGATCTCTTGTTGATTTGGAGCTTAGGGAAATAAGGTTTAGAGTTCATAGTGGCAAAGTGTCCTTCTCTGTGTGCAAACCAAAGAAACAACCCATGGAACTTCAAGTGATATCAATGATTGATGTTGAAATTGAAGAAATAAATGAGGGGGCCCTTGAGAACACAGCTTGAGAAACAATGAAGTAGTCGTGCCATGACGTAAACTAAGGCGCTATGTGGGAGTTAACCCACAAATGCCAAAAAATGGCTTATTTCCTTTATTTTTATTTTTATAGTATAGATTTTAAGTTTTATAAATTGAACAACCCATGTATTTATGGCGCTATAGAGTGTGTTGGATGAGCTCGAGAAGGGGAAAATATGAAATTTTAGCATGCTGTACTGAATAAGGGAAAATCAATCCAAATATTAATTAAGCTAGACAGTTGAAAACAGAGGATCATAAAAGCCTCCAATTACTTCAATAGTGGGACATTGGCCGTGATCGCAGTAACCCACGTGTCTTCGATCGCAGAACCTTGACCATAATCGTGGTCACACCGGTCATATAACTATCTGAATCGCTATTACCCCCAACACTTCCTTCAAAACTTTTCTTTCTAATAAGACCCATTTCTGGCCAAATTGTGAGCACTCCAGAAGCATCCTTGTATCCATCTTGCATCACTTATCTGGTAGGTGCCTCGAATATATACGTTGATTGTTAAAAATATGCCATAGAATACATATTCTAGGAAAGGCATGAAATTATGATTTTCATGCATAAATGTTTCTTCAATTATACTTTTGTTGTGTTTAGCTGCTAGAATATGGTGTGCACATGAGTAGGAAAGTCATGAGAACCCAAATTATGTGTGAAATTGAGAAAAATGAAGAGTACACACCAAGTGTTTGATAAAAAGCCCAAATAAGTACTCACTAATGGTTTTTGCATTCTAAGGGCATAATCTAGTACGTAGTAGTTTTGTGAAACAATTTTAGTTTAAATCCTTATTTTAGAACATGCTTTGGGATTCAAAGTTGAATTTTCGAACATTGAAAAATTAGTTTAAATCTGGCTTGAGATACCATGATCACGCTAACCGAGGCTGATTTTTTGCTTGGGCCAAAAATTCTTCACTTTTAATTTTTGTCCAAACAATACAAAGAACGCACCCCATGAGATTTATTGGATAATAGAGCATACTTTGTGCATTTAAAGATCAATGATTGATGTTGTTGTGTTGTCTTTCATTTTTTAGGATTATATCATGGAGGACTATGACCAAGTCTGATTCATAGAACCCAAGTGCCTCATAATCTACTATGGTGATCTTTCGAGGATAAGGCTGCTCCCGAAGAAAGGAATTTACTTGAAGAAAGTGCTAAAAAAGCTTCTGCTGTTTCATGACATGCTTGTGTCGATGAGATGGAATTGTTTCACCTCGGATTGTGGCATAGCCAATGAGCAATGAGTCCATGAATTTTACACTAACCTTAATATAATATCATTTTTGAACCCGTGATCCAATATAATTATTAGGATTCGGGGGAAGGAGGTGGACTTTGGGGCAGAACAAATCAATGATATCTATGGGCTCCCAAATTCAAATATGGGTTAGTTTTAAGAAAAAGGATGTGATATGCGAAATGGGTTAGAAGAAAAATTTTTCCCTGGAAAGTAAGTCTCTTGGATGGAAAAAAAGAAATATCTCTATGAATTACTTCACTGCCGAGGCTCGGATTTGGTTGAATATCATATGCAACCAAATCTTCCCTTCCACCCACATAACAGTAGTCCAAGATTTACGGGCTCGAATTCTTGCTTTTATCTTGATGTCATTCCTTTGAATATTGGTCAACTCGTGGTTTCTGACATAAAATTCTTTAAGAACAATGGTGGTACTGATCTCTCCTTTACCTCTTTGATTACTAAGCTTTGCAGGAGATCTGGGGTTGACGATTACCATGGAGACACTTGGGTGCACCTTGGAACCCCATCTATCCTCTGAAAATTTTAGGTGAGGGCACACCAAGTAAACGTAAGAAAAGATAGATCGACTTGGTAAAGTCGATATATGAGTAGCCTGCGTCTTATAGGATATCCAATACCAGGCCTCTTGAGGATATTAGGGTTGATATTACAGCCATTAGGGAGCTTGTTTCAGGTTTTCCCTGGGGGTTGGCAAAGCTCTCTAACACTCGCCACTCATATGTATCCCGATCTAATTATGAGAAGTATAAGAAAGACTAGAAGAAGTAGGGAGCTACCATTGCTGGGCTTGACAGAGCCTATTCATCCTTGGCATCATTACATCATGATCTCTAGCCCTCATATGTTAAGATGGTAAAAATGGAAAAGAAGAGAGATAAGTTCTTTAGCAAGATGTGGAAGGGGGTAAAGAGCCCATGGAAGGTCTTTAAACCCATGATAGACTGCCTTTCGCCCGAGTGGAAAGTGATGATGAGGCCCCAGCAGAATGTTTCTGTCCTAAGGATGCTGATGATGATGCAGAGACCGAGAGTAAAAGAAACTCTTGATCTGGTTTTAAGGAGTACCCTTATCTCTCCCTTTTCTTGATTATTTATGCAATGACAACACTACTACCTTTTTAGTTGGGGGTATCTTTCGACGTAATCATTTGATTTGGTCCTATATTATTGATATTTTGGATTCTATTTTGTTCTTTAGGATGATTTTTATTTTTATTTGGGTTGTAATATTCGGGCACTCTGATAGTGCCCAATATTTTTATGGATTAGTTATTTTGTTCTTAAAATTCTAATTTATCTTTATTTTACTTATGGCTATATCAGATGAGCTTTTCCTTATGATAGATTGAATGAAGACATGCTTAAGGGAAAAACATTTTTATTGGTTAGGGGAAGTCTGAGCACCCGTGGCATTGAGGTCATAAATGCAAGGGAAATCTGAGTACCTATGGCCTTTTGAATTTGGGATAACACTTATACATATGGCGAAGTCTGAGTAGCCATATGGTTTGCCCGTATGTAAGCCAAAATGTTAGACGAAGGCTTAGGTTGGTGCCACAGTTAGCAAATTGTTTGTGGGGAAAATGCAAAGCAAACACCCCCTTCCCTCCAAATTTTTTTGAAAATCAAACGCATGGACATGAATGACGTTGTAACAATTATTTTTTTCATTTTGTGACTCCAAAAATTTTATCTTGTGAAAATTGGTAGATACTCTATTTTTTCCTCTAGTGGGAGGGGCAATTGAGCCTTATTGGCAAATTTTCATACCGTGTGTGGTGAGCTTATTTTTCCAAATCTCATGTGTACTTGTACTATCTAGAACTTCCCCCATTAGTCTCTCAATGATAATTGTGATTGTATTTGGTTGGTGAGATAATCCTAGGCCATCTTTGTGACATTGGTTGTCCACTATTGTCTAAAAAGCCTACCCTTGCATAGATGTTATCCCTAGTCACCCACTTTGTGCCTTTTGACCTTTCTTAAGCAAACACAATGCAAGTTGTGAGCCTTTCCATTCTTATCCCTCATTTGAACCGTCCACCATGAACTAGAAAAGTGCAAATTGAGGCTAATAACCTAATTTGGGGTTTGCAAAGATTGGAAGAGGTAACTTTAGGGCACGAAATTGTAAGTGAGTGCCTAAGAGGTTAAGCATTGAAAACAAATGAGCTCAAATATAGATGCAAATATCTATGTATTAATCCATGAGACTCTACTAGATATCTTTCTCATTTACTTATGAGATTAGTGAACCCTAGATCTGATACTAATTTGTCACAAAAAATTATGGTCAAGATTACACCTATATCGATCCAACCTTGGTAGATAAGCCTAGCAACCAAAAAAATCAAATAAAGATAGAAAGATTAAATAATATAGAAAATGTGAGATTTGTATAATAAAGTCAGGTAATTCACATAGATAACATAGATTTAAAGGAAATATAATCAATCCTAAAACCAAGTCTTATAATCAGAAGAGAATCTAAGTACAAATCCAAATAATTGATCATACTATAGAAGTCTATCTTTGATAAACTATAATATGGAGAGGTATAGATGTATCCCATAACACTGGAGTGAACTAGTACCTTGAATGTTAGCTCTCCATGCATGAATTATCCACTGCAGGTCACACTCATACTAAGATCGACACCAAAAGGGCACAAAAGTAGGAGTGAGTATGGTCTACATGTACTCAGTCGGTATCCTAGGATAACTGAGCAAAGCAGAAAATAAAAACATAAAGAAAACTATAAACACTTACACCTACAAGCAAAAAAGTTCCCAAATGGTAGCTCACACCGTCTTAACCAACAGTTCTAAGATACACGATCAAAACAAAACAACTAAATCCATAACATATATATATATATATATATATATATATGTAAAGGAATACAAACATATCAACAAGTATATGCAAAATAAAATGAAAGATGCAAATGTAATGCAATGCAAAGATATAGTGATTTTTGAACTTACGTATACACCTTCCCAGACTCAAACGCATTGATAGGACCCATAGGAAGTTCACAACCCATATACTATAAAAATAGCAACAAATCATAATGGGAATGACCTTGACCTAGATTTCCAATATCTTCTTACAATCGACCTTGCTGGAAATGACCTCGGCCTAGGATTTGATTAAGAAAATTCATTTTTCTTTCAAAATCCTATTGACTTATTATCGTCAAGTCTCATAAATATCTATAGATGATATGAAGGTATAATGATCATAACCATAGGTGTAAAATTGACAATAATTTAATACAGATATGAATGAGTTCAAAATCTACTCCATATGACAATGATTCATGATATAAGCCATTATAGGGCATCACTAGTATGTATATATCACAACCCAAAATCCAAGGGTCATTATGGCACTCGTTGTGGCAAACCTTAACAAGTAATACTATCACATAAGCTAATACACAAAGGGGAAAAGATAGAAATACCCCCAATTTAGGGCTTTTTAGAACGAAGCCAAACCATATAAGTATAATAAGTACGGAAGGAATATAATCAACAACGCAACCATAACTCCCAAAACCTGGTGTCAACGATATAAGAATCTATCTTATATAACTCAAATCCAAATTAAATACATAAGATATCCAAATACAAGAAAAACTCTATTTGAAATTAAAGTAAAGTCATAGTCTATAAGAAAGGTAATACAAGACATCCAGATGCTTAGAGGCTAACCACTACTTTGAAAGCTTTAATAATTTCCCGAGTCAAGTAAGCTGAGGCACACTCTAGCTAGAACGAGCACTGAAAGGGTGCAACAAGCATGACTATGGTCCACTTGTACTAAGTAGGTATCATAGGCCGACCAAGAAAAGTAGTAAATAAAGCATACAAAATATACTCCAAGGACACATCACCTGCAATCAGAAAATGTCCCATAATGGTAGCTAACACCACCTGCACTTGTAGTTCTACAATATCCATACATAATACAACAACACACCAGATAGGGATACAAATCTACACAATATCACATACAAGTCGAACAAAAGAGGAACATGTATAAATAAGATCATCAGGTACAAATAAAAGAAAATAGAACAATTAGACATTAATAAGTCAAGATATAGAACAAATAGATAGTTGAAAAGTCAATATATTAATAAAATCACAATAAAAACACAATAAAGAAAGTGCAATATATATGATAATGATGCATGAGGTCATCGCACAACCTCCAAGATCATTGCATAATCCCCATATACACCTACGAAGGAAAGCCTCCCAGCGTGGGACCCATAAGTGGTTCATCATCCCATATACAATCCATATATATCCATATCCATATCCATATCCATATCTCCTCCCCGTCACATCCCTTGGGGACGGTTTTATACGATGTCATACTTTCTATCATAAAAAAGGTACTGCCAATGTTTGTCAGGTGTTACCATGGTGGTAGTATTTGTTTCATGAATGAGTATGATATGAGAATGTAAGGCTCACAACCAAGAACAACTAGTATTTCCACAATAAAACACATGATATAATACAAAAACCAACCATAATGATACATTTTCATAACCACATGAGACAATAACCACTTATTATTTCTGGTTATCTATAAATTTCTAGATATTTCATATTCTAAAAGTATAAATACATATATCACAATACTACAAAGGTATCACAATATGTATTTGCAATAACACAATAAATTTATTCACATGTACATAAGGCTATCAATATCATATAGGACCCCACACGGTCATACATATCACATAATATCTCAATTTCAATAATTTTATCATATATAGGCCACATAGGGTCACGACACATAGATAGTCATTTTTCATGATTAGTTCCCACCTGTAACATGCATATGTACCAATAATTACAACCTAACCTAGTCTTAAAGAGTTAAGTCATAACCTTATATGAGCCAAAGGGACATCATAGCTTTTGATGACATCATTCGACGCTCATACATGTATACTCAAACTTTGGTCATATTGAGGGTACAATAACATGCATGTAGGAATTGTTTTGAGCTTACAATGGAGTAAAACAATATTTTAAAGATTGCTTGGGACTTGTGTTGATGCCTACGAAAGGGTTCAAAGAGGTTTCACATTTTAAAGCTTGAAGAAGAAGGAGGGACCACATCTTTGGAGCATTGGAGGGGTGGACTTGGAGTGTAAAAACTCATTAAGGGTGTTTTACTCATTTTGTGTCTTTTTTTTTCACTCCATAGAGACCCCTTTTCATTAACGGTATATTGGTCCTTTATGTAATAAGCTATCAATATACTCTTTAGGCTTATTTTCTCATTAGTTTATTATTGATATTTGAAATACTTCTTCTTCTCTCTTTGAGAGTGTAGTTTAGGGCTTGGAAAAGCCAAGTAGTGTAGGACTTGGAAAAGTTATTATTGATCCTTGCTTAGAAATAGTGGTTGTAAGGAGGATTTAATTCCCTTAGTAGTCACCATAATAGTTTAGCATTGCCATTGTGTGTCTTAGAGGTCTTATCATTTGATACATGATTTGATTCCTATTTCTTGTAATCTCGTATGTCTAACTATCTATCTTACTTTATTACATTTGTTTGTTATCTTATTTCTCTTAGTCTTTATCTCTTTAGGTCATTCTCTTATCAGTTAGTATCAACAACTATGTATTATAGTTGTTCCCATAACTCTAAGTCTTGGATTATTGATTACCTTTAAGAAAATTAAAAAAAAAGAGTGTAGAAAATGAAAATTTCACATAAAAACGTTATTAACCCATTTTTATGTTTGGAGATAATTTATAACTTAGATCTACTTAGATTTTGTGTGTTTTATTAGTTTCTAGTGCTAGATCCTTGTTCCCTAGCAGTAATAGAATCTAGATCTAAGATTTGAGCAAGATCCAGGTTGTTTTAAGTATTCAACCATTGTTGAACTTGTGTTTGAAGCTTTTGGAAGGTGGATTTCGTGTGGTGTGTTGTGGTTGTGACATTTATGGACTGATTTTGTGATATTTGTGTTTGGGTTGGCAAAGAGACCTTAGATCTTCCAGAAAATTTAAATTTGGATGTCATTAGCCTCGTGGTCAACATTGGTCAACACTTGAATATTTTTGGTGTTCTTCCTCATCTTCATATCTTGTTGAGGAAGAATATTCAAAAGTAGGTGTTTGATCTTTAAATAGAAGGAAAGAGAGTGTAGTACTTGTTCAAGGATATTTCCAAGCACCTTCCTAGTCATCCAAAAGAAAGAAAACAACAAAAGTGAAGGAATAATCAAGTACAAGTACAAGTACAAGGGGGGACCAATTCAATTCAAATTCATTTGAAGCTTGAAAAGGCTCAAAAAATCTTGCGATTTACCCCCAAAAGCGAATATACACTCTTGAAATTGAAGATTTGCTAAACCTCAAAGTGAAGAACATATAAAAAATTGCAAATTATCGTCCAATCACAAGCTGCCACATTATCACTTTGCGCACCGATATTTTTAGCTCAAATTTTTGGATTCTTAGTTTCTATTCTTGTTTCTTAGTTGCATTTTTTATTGATTCCATCACTGATTGGTAAACTAGTAACTATCTACCAGGTTTTTAATTAGTTTTGACTCCTTGTTTCATGTTTTCATTCTTTGTGTGCTTTTCTCGTTTTGATTCATTGAAATTCTTTGTTTCAAGTTAGTAAGTTGATTTTTCTATTTTGTGTCTTGATTCAATCAACTAAGAATCTATTCTATCCACTAAGTATTTATTGACACCTTGTTGACTACCTAAGTATAAGTAATTTTTATTATTCTCCACTCCAATTGTAAGGATCACAAAGTTGAGTGTATATGAGTGTTGGTAAGGAGATTTTACTACTAAGTTTGTTTGTTCATTTTGTATGTACAAGGTTATATGAGGGAAATATACCTTGGTAGCCTCGGATTATTGTGACTACAACATGGGAGAATATGTTGTAGAGAGGGATTTTATGGCTACGATGATGTTGGAGATTATGGGGGCTATGAATATAGCCATGACAAAGATATGGACAGAATTGAGAGTTATGGTTTTGAGGTAGAAAATAAGGTGAATGAAGTTCCTAGTGATTATGGTGAATATGGAGATGATATAGGGCCTTGTGATGGTTATTATGATGAAGTTGGGGCATGTGAGGAGTCTTAAACTTCCCACTCCGAACCTAGAATTGGTGTAAGGTATAACCCCTTTCTTCGCAAAGCTTATGAGAACCATGATTAGAGTGCACGTGTAGAGCATGAAGATTCATATTATTCACCTAGTAGTACATCTTATCAAGGTCGAAGTGGTGTGAATGGGTATACTAGCTATAGTGTAGCTTGTCCTAAGAGAAGAAGAGAGAATGGGTTGTCCTAAACTCTATCATATTGATCCTAGGAGTAGTGTTCACTCCGAAAAGGTACACATTTATAGGGTACCGGGCTGTATTTTAGTGCTAGATGATTGTCACCATAAGAACTACATCATGCCACCAATTATTCACTATTTGGGGTTGTTTTGAGAACCTTTACTTGTTCCATATTCCTTGGACAAATATAAGGTTACCGAGAGAGTGAGGGTTGTCTTCATCCAATTTGAATACTATAAGGAGATATGGTGTGATATCTTCCCCTTGACACCATGTCATGTATGCTTGGGTGCCGTTTGGTTTGCACTACATAGATTTCCAAATATGCTAAATTGGCCTAAGGTGGTAGCGGACCATTAGGGAAATTATCTCATTACCTCAATTCTTCCCAAACCACAAAGATATATGATTACTTACTCCAAGCTAAATAATTATGAGAGACAAAAAATTAAGAGGAGTAAAGGTGTGCAAGGTGGCAATCGAAGAGTCGAAAAAAACAGGTTGTGTAGAAATAAGTGAGTGGGTTGACACCAAACCATGCTAACTATATTTGTCCTTCTATTTCTAAGGACATTTGTGTAGGTACAAACATGGAAAGCATAGAAGCACAAGGACAAGGAGAAGTTACTGCCGAAGAATGTGGCAAACCTTCACACCATGTCAAAGAAGAATCTAATCAAGAATTTCAAGGTAAAATAGCTAACTCTTACACTTTTGTGCATATGAATGATAATTGTGTGGCTAGTATCCCACTAAGTGTGAGTAGTAGCTTACCTATTTGTGAGTCTATTGATTCTTTGCCTGTTGTTGATGATGTACTTGTTGTGAGTGTGGATACACTCGTTGATCCTACTGATGACCGAATTGACTCTTCTTGTAAGATCAATTTAAGTCCACCTAGTGTTGAAGCCATTGTGTTGAATGATAATACATAATCTATTAATTCTTTGCCTCTTGATGATGATTCACATGTTGTGAATATGGATACACTAGTTGATCCTATTGATGACCGAATTGACTCTTCTTGTAAGATCAATTTATGTCCATCTAGTGTTGAAGCCAATGTGTTAAATAATAGTACATCATCTTGTGGGAATTGTGTTGATCAATTTATGTGTGAAATTTTTCCACCACTTTATGATTTGTGTGATGTATTTAATGGATCTCAAGTGAGTGACGATGTTGAAAATATTAATCAAATAAATAGGAGTGACCCCTTTTGCATGACCTCTAGTGAATGTTCTACTCTCGGTTTTTCTAATAGGGATAATCATGTGCTTGAAACATCTTTGATACTTGATAATGATGTTGTAGAGAATGTATTTCTATGTTCTATATCCTTTTCATGGATAGATCGTTCTCTCTTTAAGGAAAATATCTTGTTTGAAGATGATGAGTTCACTCTTAATGAACCTAGTGCTGAGAATGAAGTTGAAGGTATAGCTTGTCTTGAAAGCTATATCCTATATACTAACTCACTATGGTGTGACAACAATCCTCCTAAAGATGGAAATCTCTTCTAGAAAGATGAGAGTACTCTTAAGGGTAAGGAATGACTAGTCTTTTAAAGGAGTAGTCAATTAGGTGAAGATAGCTTTATATTGCTTGAATGTTTAAGAAACCTAATAGGTGATTGTTCTTTGAAAATCGATTGTGGTTTTGATCCTTTGTATGATACGCCTGAGGATGAACTGCTTGCTTCTTATGAAGACTTAAGTAATAATCCCTTTGATTTTGGTTATGGTGTATTTCTACTTGAGGGTTCTTCTATTAAAAGAGAAAGTATCCATTTCTTTGAAATTACTTCTTATTCTACTTTGTGTGACTTTATTGTTGAGAGTACTTATTGTGATGATTTCAAAACTAGTAGTGAGAACATACAAGAGGACAGCTTAGCTAAAGTTGACTTAAGTAATACCTTTCTCTACTCTCTATTTGTTTTTATAATGTGTATGTTATTGTAGAGAGGGTGATTTTTAGATTGAGTGAAGCCTATAGGGTAAAGGTGTGTTATATATGGCCACTCTTTCTATTTGACCCCAGTGCCAACTATGGATAAGATGATGTTGGCACATCTAACTTATTTCTTAGTCTACATGACAAGCAATGTGACATTCTTGAAAACCCGAGGGAAAAGGTGTCATTGTCTCCTTAGGGTAATGCTACTAAATGTGTATCCTTGAGTGACACACTTGAGCTTAAGTTGCATGATTCCCAACTTGTGGATGCTAAGTTGATACTTTACTTAAAATAAAGAGGTCATATGTGCTTAAGTGCCTTAAATCCATCCTTCTGTGGTTTATGTGCAATATCTTTTAGGCCAAATGGCACTAATATAGATAATAGCGCCTTGAATGATTCCTTTGCACTTGATTCCTTCCCATACTACCTCTTTGCCTATGATGACATCCATACTAGTTTTGGATTTTTATATGTAGAGGTAGGGAACTTGTTAGTTGGCCCACTTGTTTGAATGACAATGCTATGTCAATTTTGTGGAATTTAAGACCAATAGTGGCACCACTTTTGATGAGTACACTTGAGGAGGTAATGAAACAATTATGCCTTATGGTTTCTAAGATAAAGGTAGTTTTACCTTTTGGATTAAGTGATACCAATAAGACCATTGTAGTTTTTTTATCTCTTGATACTTGTCATAGCCATCTTCTTTGGGACATTTTCACAAAGCTTTTCATTACTAAAACAAAGGATTCGTGGTTATATTTCAAGTGTGTACCCCCTTGGCATGATGATGTTATTTGGTGTACTAATCCTAACCCCCATGCCATGAGGATGTTGTGGTTTTTATCCTTTCATTGATTTCTCATGGTGTGGATTCGAGTTCAAATCCTTTTTAAGAAGGGGAGGATGATACGAGCTAAAGCGACATCGTAGCTTTTGATGACATCATTCGAGGCCTATGCATGAAGATTCAAGATATGGTCATATTGAGGGTACAAGAACATGCATGGAGGACTCATTTTAGGCTTATAATGGAGCAAAACCATGTTTGGAAGATTTCTTGGGACTTTTGTTGATGTCTACCAAAGGGTTCTAAGAGGTTTCACATTTTGAAGCTTGAAGAAGAAGGAGCGACCACATCTTTGGAGCATTGGAGGGGCGGCCTTAGAGTGTAAACAATCATTAATGGTGTTTTAGTCTTTTTGTGCCTTTTCTTTACCCTCCATAGGATCCCCTTTTCATTAAGGGTATTTTGGTTTTGTATGTAATAAACTATGAATAGACTCTTTAGGATTCTTTTTTCATTAGTTAATTATTGATATTTGAAAGACTTCTTCTTGTCTTTTTGAGAGTGTAGTTTAGGGCTTGGAAAAGAAAGTAGTGTAGGGCTTGGAAAAGCCATTATTGATCCTTGCTTAGAAACGGTGGTTGTAAGGCAGAGTTAATTCCCTTAGCGATCGTCATAAGAGTTTGGTATGATCAATGAGGGTCTTAGGGATCTTACCGTTTGATACACGGTTTGGTTCCTATTTCTTGTAATCTCGTATGTCAAGCTATCTATTTTACTTTATTGCATTTGTTTGTAATCTTGTTTCTCTTAGTCTTTATATCTTTAGGTCATTCTCTTATAAAAACCTTCCTTGAATGTCGGAACTAATCTGCAATACTTCAACCACAAAGACATGCTTCGTATGAACAGACTTAATATCAACTCAAACTAAGAAATATAGAATCTGCGTGTTAAAACAAAGCTAACGATACCCATATTCGGGGCCAAAATGAACTCCCAAAATGAATTTTCAAAAAAGATGATAAAAATCATAACTTTACTTCAAAAACATGTTTACCATATTTTTAGCATTCTACAGCTTATACCTAAGTAGAAATTGAGGTTAAAATCAAAGAAAAACCATTTTAAGCTTTACCGAGTAAAATCATTGAAATTTATATTAAAATAAAAAATCAAAGTTGTTTGAAGGTGGGATTGATGAAAAACTAGTAATTATAGGATTAGGAATATTATTCAAGTAAATAGGAGTAAAATTTAGGGATAAGTCAAAAAATAAGGTTTTTGGGGTTTCAAACAAGAAAATATGAAGTAGAGTAGAAAAGGATGATATTTCACCTTAAATCCGTAATAGAATCAATAAATAGATGTTAATCTAGCCTCCCAAGATTCACTTATAAGTTCTCACATTAAATTAAGGTTTAAATTAAGAGAGTAAAGGTGAAAGAATGGGCAAAATAGGCCAAAAAAGGGGTTATGTAAACTATACCCGGGTTACCAGGCATACTGTGCATAATTCACACTCCCTAAGCCTATTTAGCTACGTGCACCAGGTTGCACCATCCACCTAGTGCACTAATTTTGTTTAAGTCCCAACGAATTTCGATGAGGTGCCCGGGATTCGTTTGGAGTCTAATATACACTAACAAACAATGTAACCACACCAAATTCGACGTTCCAGACTCAACGACGCTATTAGAATTTTGAAAAATATCATTTTTACAGAGTTGACCCTTGAAACCTGAAATTACAAATTTTCCAATTCAAGGGTCAAAATAAGATTTTAAAAGCCATAAAACCCAACTAAACATGTAACAACCCAAAAATCAACTTTTCTAACACATTGGCAAAGTTGAATTTGTTATTTGAGGTCGTTCCGACCAAATGTCGGTCCCACAACTATATTTCTAATTTTCTAACTTTCTGTCTAACAGGTTGAAATAAGCTTGGTTGCATCGGGACCTGAACCAAAGGTCTACCTATTAAAATCAATACTTTGGAGTTGCTGGAATAGTCCGTTTAGCAATCCATCACACATATCAAAAGACAACTACACAAGTCCATAATAAGGCTCTCAAAGCCACCAAAAACTACATTATCACACAAATGTTAAAAAAATGCATTGAGAACCATGCCAATCAACCCACACCCGAAAAATACTACAATGCAACTATGGGGTGTGATAATATAGTTAGATCACATAAAATCACAAATTTTACATACTTCATAAAATTTTTAGGTCATTACATCGTCCAAAACTAAAAATCTAATTTGTCCTTGAACTATGGAAAGGAATTAGCGAAAAGCTGGGGATCAGAACTACACATATAGAATCGACCTCCCAATAGTTATTATCTACAGGATGATGTCGCCACTGAACCTTATCCATAGGGATAACTCTACAGTGCTATTATATAACATCCCCAGTAAAAATGGAGATCGTCTCCTCAATGAAACACAACCGCTCATCTAACTTAACTGACTCCCAACGGATGATATAAGACTCAATGGGAACATAGCGGCAAAGCATAGAAACATAAAAAACTAGATGAATATTAGGTAGATCTGGGGGCAATGCTAACTCATAGGCCACATCACTAACAGTGTGAAGAATCTCGAATGGACTAATATACCTTGAGCTCAGCTTGCCTCTCTGCCCAAGCCTCATCACACCCTCTATGAGCGAAACTCGAAGGAACACACGGTCACCAACACCAAATATCAAGGCATAACATCTAAGATAAACATAACATTTCTTCCTTCTCTAAGCCGCGTTAAGTTATCATAAATAATCCAGACTCTATCTAAGGACTCATGATGCAAGTCCATACCTTGAGGTCTAACCTTAGAAACACCAAACCAACCAACTAGAGAGCGACAACACCTACCATACAATGTCTCAAAAAAAGCCATATCGATACTAGAATGGTAGCTGTTATTATAACCAAACTCTGCTAAAGACAAATGCTTCTCTCACTGGCCACAAAATCCATCACATATGCATGGATCATATCGTCCAAAACTTGAATAGTTTGCTCTGATTAATCATCAATATGAAGGTGAAACATTGTTCTAATATAAACCCAAGTACCCAACTCATCTTGAAAGGCCTTCGAAAAGTGTTAAGTGAACAAAGAAATTCAATATGAAATGATACACATCAGCACACCATGTAGACGCACAATATCGCGAATATGGATATATGCTAACCACTCAACAGTGAAGGAGACTTAAACTAGAAGGAAATGAGTTGACTTGGTCAATTGATCTACAATGACTTAAACACGATCAGATCCATAGGAACTGCAAGGCAACCCGATCATGAAATCTATAGTAATCCATTCCCATTTCCAGCCGAGAATAGGTAACCTCTGAACCAAACCACCAGATCTTATATGCTTGGCCTTCACCTATTGACAATGTAGGTAATAAGCCACAAAATTCACTATATCTCACCTTATACCACCCCACCAATAGTTCTATCTTAAATCACAATACATCTTAGTCACACCTGGATGGATGGAATATTTGGAATAATGGACCTCCTCTAAGATCAACCTAATCCAATCATCCACTCTTGGCACACAAACTCTGCCTTAAAACCTCAAACTCCATTTGAATCAAATGAAGCTTTCTTAGCTTCGCCACTTAACACATTATCTTGAATTAATCTTAATCCAACATCATCAAATTGATGAGCTCAAATCTATTTCATAAAATAAGATCTTGCCTCCACAAAATACCAAAATCCACCAAGTGATGAACTATCAAGCCTAATCATCTTGTTAGTTATAGACTGAACCTCTAAGGCTAAATGCCTCTCCTGGGTAAAAAGATGCACCAAGCAACCCATGCTAGTTGACTTTTGGCTCAAGGCATCCGCAACCACATTATCTTGCTCAAATGATAAAGAATAGTTAAGTTACAATGCTTAAGTAATTCAAGAAAAGGGAGCTGCTTTGTATTAAAATATTGCTTGGTGAAGAAGTACTGAAGGCTACGATGATCGGGGAAGATCTCATAATGCACTTTGTCAAGTAGTGCCTCCATAATTTCAAATACAGTGCAACTGTGCACAACTCTAAATCTTGGATAGGATAGTTCCTCTCATGAGGCTGCAACTAACGAGATGCATAAGCAATTACCTTTACCTTCTACCCCAATGCAACATCCAATCCAACACCTAAAGCATAAAAAACATGATAAAAACCGCGTTTCCCTTGGGTAGAGCCAAAATAAGAGTTGAAGTCAATAAATCCTTGATTTTTTAAAAGATCGCCTCACAAGCATTAGACCATTGAAAAATAAATGTTTTTTGAGTTAACGTAGTCAATGGAGCTATAATAGATGAAAAGAACTCAACAAAACACTGATAACAACCTACTAAACCAATAAAATTCCAAATCTCAGTGGGCAAAGTAGGTCTAGCTCTGTCACAAACTGTCATAATCATGGCTGAATCAACCATAATACCTTCTTTAATCACCACATAACCCACAAAAGAAATAAACTCTAACCAAATCCTGAACTTAGAGAACTTCACATACAAATTCTCATCTCTTAAGATCTGAAGCACAATCTAAAATATTCCTCATTCTCAGCCTCACTCTTTGAGTAAACTAAGATATCACCTATAAATACAATATCAAAAGAGTTGAGACACAGTTAAATCACTTGGTTCACCAACTCCATGAATGCGGCAGGGCCATTGGTAAATCGAAAGGACCTGACCAAGAACTCATTATGACCATATCGAGTTCGAAAAGCTATCTTTGGAATGTCCAAAGCTCTAATACTCTATAAGTGATAACTGAACCTCAAATCAATCTTTGAAAACACCGCAACACCCTAAAGCTAATGAAATGAATCATCAATGCTAGGAAAAGGATACTTATTCATAACCATCACCTTTTTCAACTGTCGATAATCAATACATATACATATAGACCCATCTTTCTTCTTCACAGACAATACAGGCACACCCCAAGGTGATATACTAGGTCAAATAAAACCCTTATCCAAAAATTCTTGCAACTAATCCTTCAATTTCTTCAACTTGGTTAGGGCCATCCTATATGGAGGAATAAAAATATGCTTGGTAACTGGCTTAACATCAATTGCAAAATCAATATCATGATCCGAAAGAATACTAGGAAAATCCATAGGGAACACATCTATAAACTCATGAACAACATGGATAGAATCCAAGTAAAGATGTTAACTAACATTAGCATCACAAATATGAGGGAAATAAGCTAAACATCTCCTCTTAACCAATATACTAGCTTGGACATGAGAGAAAACCCTCTTAGGATGTAAATAAAATGCACCCTTCCAAGCCATCCTTGGCACACCCGATGAAGCTAAAGTCATAGTCTTGGCAAAATAATCTAAGATAGAATGATAAGGAGCCAACCAATCCATACCCAAAATTATATCAAAATCAACCATATCTAACATAAGTAGACCTACCAAAGTCTCACATCCGACAAAATTCACAACATAAGATAGGTACACCCAATCTACCACTAAAGAGTAACCTACTAAAGTAGATACATGAATAGACATGGAGAGAGGCTCACTAATAGAACCAAAACCAAAAGCAAAATAGACAGACACATTAGAGAAAGTCAATTTAAGATCAAATAATAAATATAGATCTGAAACAAATTGGGATGATACATGTAATCACTGCATCAAAAGACTCTACCTTAGGTCTGGCTAGTATGGCATAACACTTCCCATGGCCACTAACTTCCTGAGCTGCCCCATGACTACCCACTGCTTGAGTGACCCTATGACCACACCTACAAACTCCATCACCTCTACCCTTCGCACCACTAGTAGCACCCCTACCCCTTATAGCTAAAATAGGAGTAGCTCTAATCACACAATGGGGACAGTCCTTGGCCAAATGGATAAACTCATCACACAAAAAGCATTCTCTATAGCTTGACTAAACAGAAGAAGGTACAATTTGGCCTGAGAGAACATCCTGAACTATTGAATCAGATAAGCCACTACCCAAATTTTGTAAAGATACCTACAATTAATAGCTAAGCTGGAATCCAATCTGTGCCCTAATTGAAAGGGTGTCAATACCGCACTACTGGTAAGGACAACATGTGAGTAACCCTCATATAACAGGTAACTCTAATGAGAATGGTGGGAACCCTCATATAATAGGTTAAGCCAGCTCATCTACTATATAGTTCTAGAACACAAGGATTGCTTCTAAGAATCGCACTCTCGTATAACAGGTGAGTTCTCTTCCTTGGGTCCACTCCATGTTAATTTCTACTCCCATCTGAATAGACACTAAACTGATTAATTGTGCTTAACTGATACTAATGGTATAGTTTAGCAAAGCTAAACTAAATTTACTATGTTTCATTGACTGACGAAATGCTACTGAGATCTGATGACTGACTGAAAGTACTGAGGTTACTGAGACTTACTAGGAATACTGAGATTACTGAGATTACTGAGTACTGAGATCACTAAGATTACTGAACTACTGAGATTACTGAGATTTTTGAGATTTTTTGAGTCACATGACTGACTGAGTTCTATGGATCATAGCTTGACTAAGAGTATTGTGAAAGCATGACATAGCTCTAGGCACACAGCTAAATGTTTGGGTAAAAGTACCCCTAGACTTGATGGAAATAAACTGACACAACATGACTTTCTTGAATACATGACCATCAATAATAATCCATAATACATGAATGAGGGATTTCATGAAGTACATAGTCATCATAATGTCTAATATGAATGGGAATTCTTGTAATCAAATCATCAACCTCATTTTCTAATATCATGGGAATTCTAGCAACATATACTTTCCATAACGATAACATAGAAACAATTTAAACATAAGGGAATGGCAAACATGTAACATTTAATTTATATTGTAATAATTGGGGGATAACTCAAGTGGTACTTCATAATCATGATCTTGTACATAACATGGAATGCACATAGACACACTATGAATCCATTCTCAAATCATCATGTACATTCCATTAACACATGTATTGCACAACAACAACATGTGAGCCCTTTGAACATAATAGACTAGCATGAGTTTATCATATAGTTCATCCCTAAGCTATAATACATGATTTCTATCCATCTTGGAATTTTAACAAACACCTTACATGAACACCTTTAGGCATAGGTATACTTATTAATTTAACAATCTTAAGCCACCCAAATTCATAGATTTTAACTAACATGCTCACATACTTCATGAAAATACATCAAGATACCAAATAACAACCATCAACTTTAGCATAATCATACCACAACATCATAATCATAATTTATGATTTTAAAACTTGATTCTTGAGATCCATGGATGAACACTACGCATACCTTAGATGGAAGATCCATGAAAATTAATGGTGAAATCCTTTGAATCTTGAAACTCCTATGAAAACCCTATGGAGTTCTTGAGAGAATTTTGAGAAAAGAGAGTATAATGTGGTTGGATTGGGGCTAAATTCCATGTTTATGGAATATATAGGGGTGAGAAGATGACCCAAATACCCCTCTAGATGCATCTTTAAATTTTTGTGAAAATTTCCTAATTTGGGACCCTGGTGTGATGCGGAGATATCGCTTTTACACTTGTTTGCGACTTGGAAACTCACCGTAATATGGTGGAATTGCGGAGAGACACTGGAAATTGACAAACGTCATTTTTTCTTATGGCGCGATGTGCCACTGACTTAAATAACGCTGCTAAAACTTTAAATCACCATAACTTCTTCACCTGGTGTCGATTTTAGGCGAATTTGGTATCGAGGGAAATATTATTCAATTCTTTACAATTTGGAGGGTATTAATCTGCCAAAATACCACCTATAAACCAAGTTATTCTTTTTCAAATATGATCTATGTGAAATCACACACGAAAACTTGTTGGATTCAAAAGTTCTTAGCTTGGCTTACTCTAACTGACTCTTATGAACATGCTTAAAACATCATAAGCTCTACTATCACTAGGATACTCATCCTAATTCATGTACTCAAATATGAATCACAGGATAGGAGGTTTCATGCGTAGGAACAATGGTTTATTTTCTAGCATAGAAATATACGAGATATTACAATATCTCCACCTTGGGAACATTCGTCCTCGAATGAGACTGAGTAGGATGGGAGAAACAATAAAATAAAGTAAGTACAAGACATACACTATTGAAACATGATTTTTAATTGACATGACTGATAAACTGAATACATCTTATACTGAACATACATATCTGATGTATTGATAACTAATTCATGAATGCACGACTGAGCATTATGATAGACTGAGTTTTCTCAAAATGAGAATGCATATTTGATGCATAACTAAGCTAAATCTATGCATATCTGATGTATGATTATACGACTTACATGATACATGAATGCGTGATACAAATTACTGATAATCTAATCACGCATATCTAATGCGTGAATATATGACTGAACAGGCTCAGTAATATGTGGCTGAACATACAATGGTAAAGGTACTAAGTTTGAACTGAAAACTAAGCATGGAACTAAATACAATGTTTGGTACTAAAATCTAAACATGGGAACGAGTAAGATCAAAGAAGACTGTTACCTTGAACTGAAAAAACTGATAAGTCTGAGATTAATTACTCAATATACATGAGCGGAAACATAAGAAATAAATGAGTCTGGAACATGATACATGAACTAAACTAAGTCTATAATTCATGACATAGATAGAGTATCTTATCATGGACTAAACTGAGCCATTGAGTACATGGCTTACTGCTGAGTTTTGGAGCTAGAGGGTTGGCTCATAAGTAACACTTCCTTCAAGATAGATTTATCAAAGAAAATGACATGTTTAAATCATGAAAGTTTGGGGGATATAGTGTATCTCCCCCTTGGGACACTATGTCCCTTAAAAGATACTGGACTGACTTTGCTAAGATATTGAGGAAGTTAAGGTGATCACAAGGCACCTAGGGACAAAATTATGACTGATTATCTAACATTTGAAACTGAAGAGTGATGCACGAATACATAGACATACTGACTTATCTGATTAACTGAGTAAATGTTAACTGAATACTAGGTATGTAAGACTGAATTGTACTTAATCTGAATAGCTAGGCTGAGGCCATAAAGTATTATGCATGTGAGAAGGAACTGACTGAGTAACATGAGGTAACTGATCATGGATTTCATGGAAGCTATATTGTTTGAAAATGCAAGACCAAGCATATTACATGATTTGGAAAGACTCCATAGACTGATGTATTAAAATACCTATAACTGAGTAACTGATAACTGTACATTATGGTCAAGCAAGTCTAAAACTGAACTGAATTTCTGAGTTGAATGCTAATCTGAAGCTGACACTATAACTTGAGACTGTAACTGTGATCCATACTGGAACTAAATGCTGGGTCCTGATAACTGAATACTGAAACTGAGGTTTAGACTGATACTAAAGTGCTTAATTCTGAGACTGAACACTAATTACTGAGTACTGAGTACTGAATTGTAACTGAGATAGAAACTGAGTTGTGATAGTTGTACAATAAAGGTTGACATAAGCCAAGGCTCTGAATGTACACTCACACTCTGAAATTTCCTAATTTCTAAGTACTACCTCTTGCTAGCCATTTACTAGCACACTTATCATGACATTCAAGCCTATCTTCATAACTACACCCTCGTGTAAAGAAAACATGCAACAACCTTCTCTTAACATGAATCATTCACTCTCTTATTTAAGAAACTACTCATCGCTACACCACACTATTTTCACAAAGAGAGCTCATTGAAGGGGTTAAGTCAGGAGGATCTGAAATATGAATAGACACTTAACTAAACTTGGCACTTGACTGAAGTCTGAGGGATAGAATATAAATATCATATTCTATTTAAAGCTGAGTATGAGTTACATGACCTGATATTCGTACATGAGTCATGAGTTACATGACCTGAATTTGGAGTTTTGATGTTCATAGGATATGATCTGTATTACTGAGGAGAATAGAACTGAACCCCTTATGTTGGGAATTGGAATCGTATATGATTCTATGAAAAACATGTGAATATAAGCTAAGTTCATGGAACTAATTCATACTGCAGGGTAAACTAGGACCTCTTATACTAGGAATGGGAATCGTACATGATTGACACACAAGGCCTAAGTGGATTTTGTGATAGCTAAAGAGCAAAACTCTGCACTGAAATATAAATAGGTCGAGAATCATTTTCCCTTACTGCTTTCTATACATACTAGCAC
The DNA here is from genome assembly GCF_002878395.1 of Capsicum annuum. NCBI lineage: Eukaryota > Viridiplantae > Streptophyta > Magnoliopsida > Solanales > Solanaceae > Capsicum > Capsicum annuum. The sequence continues at coordinate 92,987,921 of NC_061115.1, forward strand.
TACTACTGGAATCTAGGAGCCTGAAATGGGTCATTTGATCTATTATCTCCACCTTGGGTTTAAGCCATCATCATAAATCTATAAATACTTTACTAAACTCTGAACTGAACCGCAATCATACACATCACATACTTACATTCTATTCGACACATGCTTTCCTTACTAAACACATCATCTGGTTCTATTTCTTCATATACTACTAATTTCACACCCACACCTTCAAGCCTAATGTCATGTCAACAGACTTAAATTCTTGCTCGCACTGTTCAAGCCTACTGATTAACTTTGGTAGAACTATCCCCATGAATACATAATTAGTTTAACCTGGATCATGTTATCCCAATTCTACTACTACTAAACTCCTAAGTCCATGCTTCTAACTCTAGGTCATATGCTATCATAGAATTCAGAGAAAGGATCTGATGACATATGAGTTCTCATGATCATGAATAAGAGTTGTACAACTATGGAACATAACTGAACAGATGAGATACTTTTGAGCTTGTGGGCAATCCCATAACTGACTTTAGGGTTTTTCTAAGAAAGCCCTATCTCTAGGACTCAAGCTTCACTGCTTTTGTTAATTTAAAAGTAAGGTAAAGTTGGCATGCGTGAAGCATGATGAGAATCTACAAGAGTTTCTTACAGAACCTTCCTATAGTAAGATCTAAGACATGAAAGAAGGGAAACTATTTCTAAAATATCTCATAGCCTCTTGCACATAAGCGTGGTGCACGACACATGCATAAATAAGACTCTACTAGATTCAGCTTTTCAGACTTCCTAGGGCACTATTGAACCTTAGGCTTTGATACCATGTTTGTAGCGACCTGATTTTATGAACAAAAATGCTACACGGTGCTCATGACCCCGAAGGACCACAAGATAAGGCATGACAGATATCTGCACCTGTATACTGTATAAAAGACTAAAAAATATGGAAACATGAACTAAAAGGCCATAAGGTTCAAACTGGATAAACATCTGATAAGAACAATGTCTAAAAGCAGTATAACAATACTAAAATAAATTTGAAATAACTATCTGACATGCTATAGTCTGAAAGCCTCCAAACTATTTGAATAAGGAGTTGATGGGACCTATCCCCAACTAACTCAGACTACTAAAATAATCTAAAAACTAAAATAATAATGTAATCATCATTTCTTCGAAGGATGAGGACTCACTGCTAACTCTGATCACTGAACGAGGATGCTACTGATTCTCTGGAGCTCGTGCTTTTAAACCTATGATATAAGACACCATAGCACAAATGCATCAGTACTTTGAATAAACTGGTATACAAGTGAGGTAGGATGAATGAAAATGGTTCATATGCATGAACAATATTAACTGACTGACTAACATGAATATGAGAATACATGCATGACTACATAACTGTAACTGAGATCGTGATAGGACTGAATACTGAGTTTAGACTACTGAGTTTACTAATAAATGAGAAAGACTGATACTATATTACTGAATACTAAGAGACTAATACTATGTTATGGATACATGAATAACTATGTCTGACAGTTCTGATTATGAAGAACTGGTCTGGTTGACTGTATCCAAATAGTCTTAAAGTTGAATACTGATAACATAAGTTCTGATAACTGATATGACTGATAACATAAGTTCAGAGAACTGATATAACTGATAACATGAGTGACTGTATTTGATAGTTTTGAATCTGATGGAACTAACTGAGATCTATACTGTATTTGAATTGACTGTATCTGACAGTCCGAAAATCTGAAAAACTATCTAAGTTCTTTTATTGAGACTGAGTTTGTAACTGTGATAGTGGGAAGTAGTCATCTAACCAATATGCCCCAAATGTGCTATAATAGCTAAGCTGGGGTCCAATTTATGCCCTAATAGGAAGGGTGTCAATACCGCACCACTGGTAAGGACAATATATGAGTAACCTTCATATAACATGTAACTCTAATAAAAATGGTGGAACCCTCATATAACAGGTTAAGCCACCTCATCTACCCTCATATAGCAGGCTATGATGTCTCAACCTATGCTGGCTATATAGTTCTAGAATATAAGGATTGTTTCTAAGAATCGCACCCTTGTATAATAGGTGAGTTCCCATCCTTGGGTCCACTCGGTGTTAATTCCTACTCTCATCTAAATAGACACTGAACTAATTGATTGTGTTGAACTGATTAATTGAACTAATACTAATGGTATAGTTTAGCAGAGCTAAACTAAATTTTTTGAGTTTCGTTGACTGACAGAATGCTACTGAGATCTGAAGACTGACTGAGAGTACTGAGGTTACTGAGACTTACTAGGAATATAGAGATACCAAAGATTACTGAGTACTAAGATCACTGAGATTATTGAACTACTGAGATTACTGAGATTTCTGAGATTTTTTGAGTCACATGACTGACTGAGTTCTATGGATCATAGCTTGACTGAGAGTATCATAAAAACATGACATGGCTCTAGGAACACAGCTAAATGTTCGAGTATAAGTACCCCCAGGACTTGATGGAAATAAACTGACGCAACATGACTTTCTTGAATACATGACCATCAATAATAATCCATAATACATGAATGAGAGATTTCATGAAGTACATAGTCATCATAATGTCTAACATGAATGGGAATTCTTGTAATCAAGTCATCAATCTCATATTCTAATATCATGGGAATTCCAGCAACATATACTTTTCATAACGATAACATGGAAATAATTTAAACATAACGAAATGGCAAACATGTAACATTTAATTTATATTGTAATAATTGGGGGATAACTCATGTGGTACTTCATAATCATGATCTTTTATAGTGAAATTTTGTGCGTAAACGTGTTGGGTTCTATCTTCTAGAATGAATTATAATTTTTTTGTGTGAAATGTATTAGATTATGACCCACCATTGCATAGAGTATCAAATAATATTTCCAACCTTATTTAGATCATCCAAAACGGACACCTGAGCGACGAGTTATAAACATTTCGATCGAACCATGAATAGCAGTGAAGTGTAAAACATGTAGGAAAAAGTACTGAGGCCTGGCGTATTTTTTCTCCAACTTAAAATGATCATAACTCCTTGTACATAATGATTTGGGTGATCTACTATATATCAACGGAAATCTCCGCGAGTCCTTTTTTCAATGAAATTGGTTTTATCCAATTTGTCTATTGAAGCAAAAAGTTATGGTCCATCTACTTCAGCCTATCAAAAGTGAATTTTTGGGTCAAATTCCAAAGATCATAACTCCTCGTACACAATGATACGGATACTATATATCAATGGAAATATATAAGAGTCCTCTTTCTAATGAAATTGGTTTCATCCAATTTGGATATCGGAGTAAAACGTTATGGTTGATCTACTTCAGACTATCAAAATAGTCCACCAAAGGATAAATTCGAGAATTATTTGATTTTTAGGGGAATTTTGGTCATTTACCCTCACCCAAAATCCATCCAAACACTATATTAAAGCCTATTAGAAGCATAATATGTTATATTTCATCAAATTCCCTCAAAAAGAAAACCCTAAGCTCCTACATCCAACTTCAAGAACCTCCAACATTCACTATTAATTCTTCAAATTTATTCAAGATTCCAAGTTCCTAGTCCAAGAACTCCAAGAACCATCATTCAAAGGCACGATTAACATCTCAAAAATGAGTATCGATCTAAAGTTCATCATTGAAGGTATGTAGGGTTTTTCAACAAGAACTCTCTTTTGTTCTTGTGCCCAAAAGTAATTCTCTTTACAAAGGGATAATTTTTATTTGATTTTTATGAATTTGAAGCATGAACCCATATCTAATGATGATTATTATGAAATCTTATGTTTATGATTTTGAAATATGAATTTACATGTGTGGAGATATAAAGCATAAATCTTGAATGATATTTATCATGATTTTGATATTTGGGTCGTGAATCCCCATTGGAAATTATATTTCTTTGAGAAAGTATGTGTTATAAGCACGTTGATGTTGAATATTTGAGATATTTTGAATTATTTGACCTTTTGGTTTTAATGGAGTTGTTTTGAACTCGAGTGTGAAAGAAATCCACATGGTTAATTTTGATAGATGGGAAGCATGATGGCTCACGATGTATATTTATATATTACTGAAATTTTTTTTTATGGATTGTCTTTAAAATGATCTGAGCTAAGTCTGGGAGAAATCTTTAGCACTGAGTGGGAGGTATAAAGCGACCTTACTTTCCTAGAACTATGTGCCCGCGTAGGAGTGAGCCTAAGGCTGATTTATATAGTGATCACTAGTTTGTGTGGATTTGATATCGATAGTCCTACTCTGATGGCAAGGATAGGATGGCTCTCCCCAAGGTGGGTTGTGCGTTGGACTCTATGTAGCTCACATGGTTTATGTTGGTTATAGGATCTCCCAGTGCGTGTGTGTTTTCTTGTGTCTATAGTGAAGTGATTTGAAAATCCAATTGTGAAAGTTATTCTTTCAAAAGATTTAAATGATATTTATATTATGAGAATTGATATTCTTGATGAACTGAAAGTGATTGACAAATTATATGATGACTCACAAATATTATTGTACTTATTTCATCCTCTCATAATTATGATAATTTTCTTTGGGCTATGTGAGTCTTTCATACATCCTACATATTTCTTATAAATATTTATGATGATGATGTTTATACAACTACATACACCCCCATATACTCGGTTCCTTTCCATGGTACTGACCCACATCTTCAGATGTAGGCTGCATTTTCTCGGAATGTAGGTTTAGATGCTCAGTTCTAGGTTTGACAGTGATTCTTCAGGCACGTTGTTCTACATCCTCTATTGTGGTAAGTCCTCATGTTCCGAGGATGTGATGTCTGATATTGGTTTCACAGAATTATTTACATTTGATAACTGAGTATGAGTTAGTTGGGGCATATCTCAATGGCTCGCTGGTTTTATTGATTTTCTTAAAGTCTTGTCAGACTAGTATAGATGTTGGGAGTTGACTAATAAGTCGTATTTTGTTATCTTTCTAAAATTCTTTTATTCTTGGATGATGATTACTCTGTCGATATTTGAGGCTTATTTATGGAAACACTGTTGATTTATGTTGAACTGAATAAAAATGGCTCAAAGGGTTAGCTTGGGGCTACGAGTAGCCTTAAGCACCATGTGATGCTCTAGGACCCATTTTCTAGGGCGTTACAAACTTGGTATCAGAGCCTAAGGTTTTAAGGTATCCTAGGGAGTCTGACAAGCCATGTTAAGTAGAGTCTTGATCATCGGTGTGTAGTGCACCACATCTATGAGCAAGAGGCTACAAGACATTTTAGGAAAAAGTGTGATTCTTTCTTTCAGAAGTCTAGCATGCTTAAAGTATCTCTCTCTGCTATTGATTCATGCTCTTCTCTTTTAAAAATATGCCCCCACGTTGAGCGAGAAGAAATAATGATGGTCAGCAACCTCAACCCGCTGATCCATTGAATGAAAATATGTCTCATGCAAAATTTTGGGCAGCCTTTCAGGCACTAGCCCAAGCTGTTACTGCAAATGTTCAGGCCAACTCAGCCCTGGCTCCATAGCAGCAGGGAGGTGATTCAGCTGCTTCCAGGATCCGTGACTTCATGCGGATGAATCTATCAGAATTCTATGGGTCCAAGTTTGATGAGGATCCATGGTTATTTTTAGAGGAGGTACAGAAGATTACTCAGGTGATGCATGTATCTAAGGAACATAGTATGGAGCTTGCTGCGTATAGGTTGAAAGACCTTGCTTATGACTGGGTTGTTGCTTAGAGGAAAGGTAGAGGTAAGGGAGTTGTCCCTACAACTTGGCAAGAGTTCAACAATATATTCCTGGATAAGTTTTTTCCTTTAAAGATGAGGGAGGCGAAGGTGGAAGAGTTTATGAACCAGCGACAGGGCTCTATGACTTTTAGGAAGTACTGTTTAAAGTTTAATCAGTTGGCCAAGTATGCTCCTGACTTAGTCGCTAATAATCAGGCTAGTATAAGTAAGTTTGTGACTGGAGTGTCTAGTTATGTGGTTAAGGAGTGTAGGTCTGCTATGCTGAATAGTTAGATGAATCTTCCTAGGTTGATGACTCATGCCTAATAGATTAAGGCAGACAAGATTAAGAAGAGAGATAGAATGAGAGGGAATAAGATAGCTAGGTTCTAGCAGCACGAACAGGGTCAGACTAGATTGCAGGGAGGGAGTCTCTCTTAGTATCAGGATCATTCATCTCTGCCAGCACCGTCATTTGCTAGTGCTCCCATGCCTAGAGATAGGCAGGAGCAAGGTAACAAGTCATATGCATCCAGGTCCCAGTACAGTGATAGAAATAGCCAAATCATCCCCTATGTCATAAGTGTAGTAGGGCTCATTTGGGTAAGTGTTAGGGTGAGAAGAGGGGTTGTTTCTGATATGGTGACATGGGTCACAGAGTTAGAGATTGTCCACAGGATGGACAAGGGCATCGTGACTATCGCCCTCAGACCCAGACTCAAACTGTTAGTGCTCCAGTTCCAGCGACTCGCCCAGCCCCAGCTCAGGGCGCCTCTTCTAGCAATACTGGTGGGCAGCCCTAGAATAGATTCTACACTTTACCATCCTACCAGGAACAGGAGAAATCTCCCAATATTGTTACTGGTATGCTTCGTATAATTCAATTTGATGTGTATGCTTTGTTGGATCCTGGATCCAATTTCTCATATATTATACCTTTGATTGCTGTGAATTTTGAAATGAGTCCTGAGATTATTCCTAAGCCTATCCTAGTTTCTACCATAGTGGATGATTCGATTATTGCCCTGAATGTGTATAAAAAGTGTCCTGTTATCGTTCTTCATAGAGTCTTATTGGCTGATCTGATTAAGTTAGACATGACAGATTTTGATGTGATTCTGGGTATGGACTGGCTGTATTCTTCTTATGCCTCTATTGATTATCGAACCCGAGTGATCAAGTTTCAGTTTTTGGGTGCATCCATGTTTGAGTGCTTTAGGAATTCTATGTCACCCAAGAGTCATTTTATCTCTTACCTCAAAGCTAGAAAGCTTATTTGCAATGGGTGTGTTTACCATTTGGTTACAGTCAAAGACACTAAGTCTGAGACTTCAACTCTCTAGTCTGTTAACGTCGTCAATGAATTTCTGATGTCTTTTTGGATGATCTCCCAGGGATACCTCCTGATAGAGAGATAGACTTTGGGATTGATCTTCTTCCCGATACTCAGCCCATTTCTATTCCTCCTTACCATATGACCCCTGCAGAACTTAAGGAGTTGAAAGTGAAACTCAAAGATCTACTAGATAAGGGTTTCATAAGGCCCAGTGTTTCTCCTTGGGGTGCTCCTATGTTGTTTGTAAGAAAGAAAGATAGCTCTTTGTGTATGTGCATGGATTACCGCCATCTGAATAAAGTCACCATAAAAAATAAGTACCCCCTTCCAAGAATAGATGATTTGTTTGACCAATTGCAAGGTGTAAGTTATTTCTCAAAGATAGACCTTCGTTCTGGCTCTCATCAACTCAAAGTTAGGGAGTGTGACATCCCAAAAACTACCTTCCAAACTCGTTATGGATATTTTGAGTTTCTTGTTATGTCTTTTGGGTTAACTAATACCCCAGCAGCTTTTATGGACCTCATGAATCGAGTGTTCAGACCATATCTGGATATGTTTTTCATAGTGTTCATCGATGATATACTGGTGTACTCCCGTAGTGAGGATGAACATTCTGATCATCTCCGAACTGTCTTGCAAACCCTTAGAGATCACAAGTTGTTTGCCAAGTTTAGTAAGTGTGAGTTTTGGCTAAGCTCAGTTGCTTTTTTGGGTCATATCATTTCTTTCGAGGGTATTATAGTTGATCCCCAAAGGACCGAAGCTGTTAGAAATTGGCCTAAACCTATTTATCTGACTGATATCCAAAGTTTCTTGGGTTTAGCTGGCTATTACCACCGTTTTGTTGAGGGTTTCTCCTCTATAGCATCTCCTATGACTTTGTTGACCCAAAAGAAAATAAAGTTCTTGTGGTCCGAATCTTATGAGAAGAGTTTTCAAGAGTTGAACACTCGACTCACTTCAGCCCCTATTTTGACTTTGTCTGATGGTGTAGATGGTTTTGTGGTGTACTGTGATGCTTCGAGATTTGGGTTAGGTTGCGTGTTGATGTAGAAGGGTAAGGTGATAGCTTATGCTTCGAGACATTTGAAACCCCATGAGAAAAAATAACACAACCCTCACCTTGAGTTGGCTGCTGTTGTGTTTTCTTTGAAAATCTAGAGACACTATTTGTATGGTGTCCATGTTGATGTTTTCACTGATCATAAGAGACTGCAGTATATATTTACCCAGAGAGAAATGAATCTTAGGCAGAGACGATGGTTAGAATTGTTAAAGGACTATGATATGAGTGTGTTGTACCATCTGTGCAAGGCCCATGTTGTGGCGGATGCCCTAAGTAGAGTAACCATGGGTAGTGTTTCGCAGGTGGTAGAAGATAAGAAAGAGTTGGCTTGTGATGTACATCATTTGGCTAGATTGGGGGTTAGTTTGTTTGACTCTGCTGAAGGTAGTATAGGGGTTCAGAGTAGTTCCGAATCATCCTTGCTTTCGGAAGTAAAGGAAAGGCAATACTTAGATGCTAGTTTGGTCAGACTGAAAAAGTCAGCCAAGGACCAAAAAGTAGAGGTTTTCTCCCAAGGGAGAGATGGTGTGTTGAGATTGCAAGGTAGATTGTGTGTCCCGAATGTTGATGATCTCAGACAGAGGATTATGGCTAAAGCGCATGGGGTGCGATATTCTATTTATCCTGGTGCCACCAAGATGTACCGAGACTTACGGGAAATCTATTGGTGGAGTGGCATGAAGAAAGATATAGCATAGCAGCATTTGTAGCTAAGTGTACAACATGCCAATAGGTTAAGTTTGAACACCAAAGACCTGGTGGTATGATGCAAGAGTTTAGTATTCCCAATTGGAAGTGGGAAGAGATAAATATGGACTTCGTGATTGGTTTACCTCCTTCCCAATGCCATCATGACTCCATTTGGGTTGTGGTTGATAGGTTGACTAAGTCTACTCATTTCTTGCCTATTCATACTTCATATACTACTGAGGATTACGCTAGATTGTATATCCGAGAGCTAGTCAGACTGCATGGAGTTCCCTTGTCTATCATTTTGGATAGGGGTACTCAGTTCACTTCACAATTTTGAAAAGCTTTTTAGAAGGGTCTTGGTACCCAAGTGCTTTTGAGTTCTTCTTTTCATGCGTAGACCGATGGTCAGGCTGAGCGGACCATCTAGACCTTAGAGGATATATTGAGAGCTTGTTCACTTGAATTTAAGGGAAGTTGGCATGATCACTTACCATTGATAGAGTTTGCTTACAATAATAGTTTCCACTCTAGTATTGGCATGGCTCGATTTGAAGCCTTATATGGGAGGAAGTGTAGATCACCCATAGGTTGGTTTGAGGTGGGTGAAGTGGCTGTGAGTGGTCCTGATTCGGTATTTTAGGCTATGGAAAAAGTTAAGTTGATTAAGGAAAGGTTGAAAACTGCGCAGAGTTGTCAGAAGTCATATGCAGATGTTAGAAGGAGAGACCTTAAGTTTGAAGTTGGCGACCTAGTGTATCTGAAAATTTCACCCATGAGGGGGGTGAAGAGATTTGGAAAGAAGGGGAAGCTTAGTCCCCGTTATGCTGGTCCTTACAAATTTCTTAGCCGTGTTGGTAAGGTAGCTTATGATGTCGAGTTGCCTTCCGAGTTGTCCTCTTTTCATCCAATATTCCATGTCTCCATGCTTAGATAGCATATTAGCGATGCTTTGGTAGTGGATTCCTCTGTGAGTGCTGACATTCAAGAAAATCTTTCTTTTGATGAGATTCCTGTTGAGATTCTTGATTTCAGTGTTTGAAGACTAAGGAACAAAGAAGTTCCCTTGGTCAAGGTGTTGTGGCGAAACCAATCTGTTGAGGGTGCAACTTGGGAAGATGAGGCGGATATGTGATTCAAGTACCCTCACCTATTTTCTGCGAACTCCGATCAAGCCGAAGGTACCATTCTTTCCTAAATCATGCACTTATGATAAAAGTTGCAGCAGTTCAGCTGTCATTTATTATGTGTTCAGCTGTAGTTTCTTGAATTTATGCATTCTATGTTGCATTCGGAGTGAGGAATAATGTGGTGATGAGTTTAACGAATGGTTTTAGCTGTATTATCTATTCCCTGTCTAATCTTGGCATTTCTAGCATCATTCGACGATGAATGTTTTCAAGGGGGGCTAATGTAATACCCCGAGAAATTTTTTGTTGAAATTTTGTGCGTAAATGTGTTGGGTTCTATTTTCTAGAATGAATTATAAATTTCCTGTGCAAAATGTCTTAGATTATGACCCACCATTGTGTAGAGTATCGAATAAGCTTTTCAACGATATGTGCATCATCCAGAATGGACACCCAAGCAATGAGTTATGAGCATTCCGATCGAATCGTGAATAGTAGTGAATAGTAAAACATGCAGGAAAAAGTACTGAGGCCTAGCGTATTTTTCTCCAAATTTAAATGATCATAACTCTTTGTACATAATGATTTGAGTGATCTACTATATATCAATAGAAAGCTCTGCGAGTCCTCTTTCCAATGAAATTAGTTTCGTCCTATTTGTCTATCGGAACAAAAAGTTATGGTCGATCTACTTCAGCCTACCAAAAGTGAATTTTTGGGCCAACTTCAAACGATCATAACTCCTCGTACACAATGATCTGGGTGAGATACTATATTTCAACGGAAATATATGAGAGTCCTCTTTCTAATGAAATTGTTTTCATCTAATTTGGATATTGGAGTAAAACGTTATGTTGATCTACTTTATCAAAACAGTCCACCAAAGGACAGATTCGAGAATTATTTGATTTTTAGGGGCATTTTGGTCATTCCCCCTCAATCAAAATCTATCCAAATTCTATGTTAAAGCCTATTAGAAGCATTATATGTTATATTTCATTAAATTCCCTCAAAAAGAAAACCCTAAGCTCCTACATCCAACTTCAAGAACCTCTAAAGTCCACCATTAATTCTGCAAAATTATTCAAGATTCCAAGTTCCTAGTTCAAGAACTCCAAGAACCATCATTCAAAGGCACGATTAACATCTAAAAAATAAGTATCTATCTAAAGTTCATCATTCAAGGTATGTGCGGTTTTTCAATAAGAACTCTCTTTCATTCTTGTTCCCAAAAGTAATTTTCTTTACAAAGGCATGATTTTTATTTGATTTTTACGAATTTAAAGCATGAACCCATATCGTATGATGATTATTCTGAAATATTGATGTTTATGATTTTAAAAGATGAATTTACATGTGTGGAGATATAAAGCATGAATCTTGAATGATATTTATCATGATTTTGATATTTGGGTCGTGAATCCCCTTTGCAAATTGTGTTTTTTTAGAAAGTGTGTGTTATAAGCATGCTGATGTTGAATATTTGAGATATATTAAATGATTTGACCTTTGGGTCTTAATGGAGTTGTTTTGAACTCGAGTGTGAAAGAAATTCACAATGTGGTTGATTTTGATAGATAGGAAGCATGGTGGCTCCCGATATATATTTATATATTGCTGAAATTGTTTTGTTGTCGATTATTTTTGAAATGATTTGAGCTAATTTTGGGAGAAATCTTTAGCACCGAGTGGGAGGTATAAAGCGAACTTACTTCCTTAGAACTACATGCCCCCATAGGAGTAAGCCTGAGGCTAATTTATATAGTGACCACTAGTTTCTGTGGATTTGATATCGATAGTCCTACTCCGATGGCAAGGATAGGACGGCTCTCCCCAACGTGGGTTGTACGTTGGACTCCATGTAGCTCACATGGTTTATGATGGTTATAGGATCTCCCAGTGTATGTGTGTTTCCTTGTGTCTATGGTGAATAGTAAAGTGATTTGAAAGTGGAATTGTGAAAGTTATTCTTTCAAAAGATTTAAATGATATTTACATTATGAGAATTGATATTCTTGATGAACTGAAAGTGATTGACAAATTATATGATAACTCACATATGTTATTGTACTTATTTCATCCTTTCATGATTATGATTATTTTCTTCGGGCTATGTGAGTCTTTCATACATCCTGTATATTTCTTATAAATAGTTATGATGATGATGTTTATACAGCTGCATACACCCCCATATACTCGGTTTCTTTCCATGGTACTGACCCACATCTTCGGATGTGGGCTACATTTTCTCAGAATATAGGTTTAGGTGCTCAGTTCCAGGTTCGACAGTGATTCTTCGGGCACGCTGTTCTACATCCTCTGTTGTGGTAAGTACTCATGTTTCGAGGACGTGATGTCTGATGTTAGTTTCACGGAATTGTTTACATTTGGTAACTGAGTATGAGTCAGTTGGGGCATGTCTTAATGGTTCGCTGGTTTTATTGATTTTCTTAGAGGCTTGCCAGACTAGTATAGATGTTGGGAGTTGACTAATAAGTCGTATTTTGTTATCTTTCTGAAATTCTTTTATTCTTGGATGATGATTACTCTGTTGATATTTGAGGGTTATTTATAGAAACCCCGTTGATTTGTGTTGAACTAAATGAAAATGGCTCAAAGGATTAGCTTGGGGCTACTCGTAGCCTCAAGCACTATGTGATGCTCCAGGACCCATTTTTCGGGGCGTTACAATAGGTATACTTATCAATTTAACAATCTTAAGCCACCCAAATTCGTGGATTTCAACTAACATGCTCACATACTTCATGAAAATACATCAAGATACCAAATAACAACCATCAACATTAACATAATTGTACCACAAAATCATAATCACAATTCATGATTTTAAAATTTGATGCTTGAGCTCCATGGATGAAAGGGATCCATGGATGAACACTATGCATACCTTAGATGGAAGATGCGTGAAAATTAACAGTGAAATCTTTTGAATCTTGAAGCTCCTATGAAAACCCTATGGAGTTCTTGAGAGAATTTTTAGAAAAGAGTTATAATATGGTTGGATTGGGGCTAAATTCCATATTTATGAAATATATAGGGGTGGGAAGATGACCCAAATACCCCTCTAGATGCGTCTTTTAGTTTTTGTGAAAATTTCCCAATTTGGGACCCTGGTGCGGCACAGTGATATCGCGTTGCCACTTGTTTGTGACCTGTAAACTCACCATGACATGGTGGAATCGTGGAGAGACACTATAAATTGACAAACATCATTTTGGCTTATGGCGCGACGCGCCACTAACTGAAATGGCGCTGCTGAAACTTTAAATCACCATAACTTCTTCACATGGTGTCTGTTTTAGGCAAATTTGGTATCAACAAAACGCTTATTCAATTTTATACAATTTGGAGGGTATAAATATTCTAAAATACCACCTATAAACCAAGTTATTCTCGTTCAAAGATGACCTTTGTGAAATCACACACGAAAACTTGTTGAATTTAAAAGTTCTTAGCTTGGCTTACTCTAAGTGACTCTGATGAATATTCTTAACACATGATAAGCTCTATTATCACTAGTAAACTCTTCCTAATTCATGTACTCAAATATGAATCACAGGATAGGAGGTTTCATACGTAGGAACAATGGTTTATTTTCTTGCTTAGAAATATATGGGGTATTATAGAATGCTTGTAATTGAGCATTTTTTTCTCATGGTTTATATATCATCAATAATGTTTTAATTACTATTTTGAACTTGTGGGTGCATGGGTATGGTGAATCATAAAGGAAATTGTTGTTTTACTAAACTTGTGAAGTATGGTTCAGTGAATGGGAATGTGTGATAAATATTTTAATTGGGCTTAAAAAGAGGGTTGTGTAGCTGAGACATAAAAGTGAAGGTCTGAGTGACCAACACTGAAACCCGTGCTAGCTAAAGTAGGGATTATGGCTTGAGGGTTTGAGTCCCTTTCTTATTACCAGGTGGTTCAAGTCCACCTTAGTTATGTTATTATGATTGGATGGTTTGAGTCCCCAATATCACATTTCATGATTGGATGCTGAACTTAGTATATGATTAGGGGGTTTAAGTCCCCCATGTATATATATATATATGATCTTTCTCTGGTTCATGCAGCTACAAGCACTAGGGCCTAACCAGAGGGTGGAAGATGGGACCCATATAGCGCGTGGGTACTACTATATGATAATTGAGCTACACAATCCATGTTAATGTTTTAAAGAGCATTGTAAGCCTTGTTCCCAATCCAGAAATGTAATATATCTAAGTATATGTATTTGCTTTTGTACATTGGATTTGAAATTGATGAACATGACATTATGTTATCCTTATCCCTGAGTTACATACTAGCTCTCCAACTGTAAATCATCTTCAAACATTGTTTCCCCATGTGATGTAGGAATTGGTCATTCTACTCCTCCTGCTTAGTGGCTAAGATTCGGGATCAGCTTATGAGTTGACATTGAAATGGTGAGCCTCTATACATTAGAAATCTACATTTCATATTTTGATCTCTTATGTATCAGACTATTTAGACTTGTTTATAGCTATAGTCAGGGGCATGTCCGGACACTTTATTCATATTTAGTTTTGTTCTTTGTTTAGAAGGCTTTGATTGGACTACTGTGTTTATTGGGCAGTGTTGGTCAGTTTTTTGGTTGGTCATCGATCATCGGTTATAGACATGTTTTGAATTTTGTTAAGTTTATTGTATTCTATCTTGTTAAATATTTGTAATTCATCCAACCTTGGGGGATGTTGGATTTGGTTTTGGCAGGTGCACGGGTACTCTCTGATACATGTGGGACTTGTAATATCCATCATAGCCAAGCCCTTGTTTATGTTGAGACAATGATGGTATCAGAGCCTAGATTTAGTTTTATTGGGTGTTCAACAAAGTCGTGCCAATTAGAGTATCATTATTCGGTTTGTAGCACACCACACTATAAGGAAGAGGCTATAGGGCATTTAGGAATGTTCCCCTTTCTTATTTTCTACTTCAAGCTATAGAGTCTAAGATTTTGAATCTCTCTAGTTCCCAATTATTTTCCTTTTAGATTATGTCTCTAAGAAGATTGTATATCCATGGGAACTCTTCTGGCCTATTTGAGGATAATGTGGATGGACATCATCTTACTCCAGGAGCTTAGACCCGATCTAGGGTCACTGCTTCTAATTACCCAAATAAAGCTCCACCGGTTCCCCCTATCCCTCCTCAGGCACCTCGAGCTGATATGCCTAATGCTGAGTTTCACTAGTCAATTCATTTTCTTATCCAGTTGGTGGCCTCCTAGACTAAGTGTGTTTCTTTTGTTGCTCCATTATTTTAGGCGAATAGAGTTGGCCAATTTATGAGGCTGAGTCCTCTTGTTTTCACTAGTTCTAAAGTTGAGGAAGTTCTTTAAAATTTCTTTGATGAGATGGAGAAGATCTTTCATGTGATGCATGCTACTGATATGGAGGGTGTAGATTTCACTGCTTATCAGTTGAAGGATGCAGCATACCATCACATTTAAAATATTGAATTTAGTGTGGTTACATAGTTTGTTTGTGTATATGGGATTTTGAATGAATCCTGAGAGGTTGGTAGAGACATAAAAATGTTTCCAAGTCTCAGCTGCTATATGATGTAGTGATGATTTCCAGCCAAGGGGCACAATTATGGTACCTTTGGAGAAGGAGATGATGCAATTGCATTTGAGAAGTGGCAATTTTGATTGCTTGTGCAATCACAAAAATGGTGAGATTGCACACTTATTGGTTGCGATAGCAACATCTGATTACCTTGATGGGGTATAAATAGACTCTATATGTCAAGAATTAGCCCATTCTTTATCCAGACCTTGAGAGAAAAAACCCTAAAGAGTGTGAGATCTTAAAATTTAAGCTTATGGGAGCTTGGGAAGCTATGTTGACATATATTTAACGATTTTCATCTGATTTAAAGTAAGAATTCACCCTTTTCTTGCAGAAATTTCTTAGTTTGATTATCAAAACCCCAAAACCTTTAGGCCTTGATTTTAGCCTAAAATTATCTTGGATTTCACCTAATCTTGAGGGTTATGATTCCTTAATCATTTATGAATGTTGGATTGGTATCGAAAACAAGATTTCCATTAGTGGTACCAATATAGGGTTTTGATTTCATTTTTGGACGCAAAGCAAAATAGTGAATATGGGTATTGATATTCTCATATTGATGAGTAGAACATGTTTTTGATAGCTTGGCATCTTGAGGAGGCTTCTCAAAAGGAAATAGCAAAGGTTTAGCAATTTGTTGAGCTTTCATCGATATCGAGGTAATCTAGGTTTATCCCTTGATTTATTGAGATACTTCATAGGATTCTTATGATATTTTATTATATTTGGGATGGGTTTAGGTGTTGGATTGATTAAATGCAGGACTTGGGTTTATTTGGATTCTTTAGGATAAATTGAAATCGTATAGTTGAAATACTTATCTTGTTTCCTTGAACGTTAGTGCATTAGACTTCATTACTCATGTTTAGCATGAGAATACCTTAGATCGCTCAATATTAAGTAAAATTCTCTAGTAAATCATGCTTATGGTAAGTTTGTCCTTAGTTTCTTATACTAATAAAGGTTGCCTTATGTTTCCATGGAACATCTTAAAGTGATTGAGTAGAATATCTACCTTAGGACTGATTGTGGGTTGTTATACATCTAAAAGTTATTTTAGATACCTTAAGACTAGTTCAAGTAGAATTTACGGACTCTTAACCCACTTTAGGTTATGACACATGTTAGCTTTGGCAAAACCATTTACGCTTATTAAATTCTTAGGAATGTGTATTGAAGTAATATTGGGAACTCTTGCTACTTGATGGTTATGTTGGTTAATGTGGGGCTGAAACCTATTGATTATGCTATTATTTATGCATGTTGCTGATACTAACTATGGTTTGAATTATATATATATATATACACACACACACATTTGGTTCGAGTCCGGAAGATGATTATGTAGTTGATTATCTATTTACCTGGTTTGAGACCGGAGGATGATTATGGAACTATATGTTATTTACCGATTCAAGTCCCATTGATTATGCTATTATTTATGCATGTTGCTGATGCTAATATATATATATATATATGTATGTATATATATATATTTGTTTCAAGTCTGGAAGATGGTTATATTGTTGATATACACCTGGTTTAAGTCCAAAGGATGATTATGGCACTATTGACTATTTATTGGCTCAATTCTAGCTATTGATTATTTATCAGTTCTAGTCAGCTATTGATTATTTACCGGTTCAATTTTGAATTTTATTATATTTATCGGTTTGAGTCTGGATATGCATAATATGTTATGATGATATACTATTTATTATTAATGAAATCGGGATGTAAAATTTTAGGACGTAATTTGTCTAAGTTGGAAAATGAGGAAATGGTTATTATATGGTATGACATAAGTGGATTCTAGTAATTGAAGAGATTGGTAAGATCTTACCAAGCCAAGACCCCAGTATGTTTGGTTGGGTTATGATGATAATGAACATGGGGAAGGTAGATGGCAAAATATCTTGTATGAACAGGTTCCAGAATACTATTCATATTGCAAACATCAAGGGCATGCCACAAAATCCTGTGTTGTCAAAGGAAAAGCTTAGGTTGCTAGACAAAAACTGGTTTCCAATGAGGATCCTCGGGGGGGAGGTCCACAGGATAAAGTCCATCAAATAGGTCAAAGGTTATAGCCTTCACATGATACAATGCAGCAGCAAAAAGAAGATAAAGGCAAGACAATTATAAATGAATGGCAGAACCAAAAAAAAAAGGGGTAGGGACAACCAAAGAATGATATTCAAGACAAGGTCTCCAAATAAATCTACAAAGGATCCAATTGATAAGTATTCTCCATCTATATCTAATGTTTTTACTACCCTTCAATATGACCAGGGTGGAAAGAAGCACAACTGTCCAGTCAATACTGAGGAGGCTAGCAAAGATATGTCATAGCCTAAGGATCTTGATGATATAGAGTGTGCTGAAGGGAGCAATATGAATAATATTGGCCAGATGAAGTAGCTGAATAGCTCAACCAATATTAATCAGAAGGATAAGCAGCATGATGAGTTTGTACCAGAAATGGTTCAAGTAGATACTTCTAACATTAAAACTTGTTCTCAAGAGGATATGATTCTTGAACAGGTGATTACCTATGGTAGAAAGGATCAACCAAGTGTAAACCCAGTCATTGAGACTTCTCCTGACCCTTCTCAGGAGATTGAAGATGATTACAAAGTGATTCATTCTGAAGATGAAGTGGATGATAGAAAACTAGAGCACATAAAGGATATTGATGACAGTGTGAATGATGTATTTGATCCAAGGTATCAAGTAGATTATTATATGAAGGTTAATCAACTTGTTAATTAGCAAGGGCTTTCTCCCAGAGGATCTTTACTCAGAGCTAATAAGGGGACAAAACAAACTATGTCTAGTATGACTAGACACACAACCAGGCCTTGTACCAGGTCTCATATTCATAAAACATCCAAATTATTAGACATCTCATTTGGAATGAAAGGGGTATATTCACCCAAGGTGTTCTGGAGAGACTTGAGCAACTTATCACTATTCATCAAATCTCTTTGATAGAAATTCTAGAACCTTTCTCTAATAACACACATCTTGAAGAAGTTAAAGGAAAACTCAAGATGGAGCATACTCTCTATAATCCCAATGGTAAAATCTGGGTCTTTTGGACTATAGATGTCTCTTGTGACATCATTACTAATGAAGAGCAACAGATTACCTGCTTAGTTTCTCATAGTACTTTAGTCCAAAATTATCTGATGACATTTGTTTATGTTAAGTATAGAGACACTTTAAGAAGACCCTTGTGGAAAAAACTAGTATAACTGGCTGCAACTCCTTTACCTTGGTGTACTATTGGTGACTTCAATGTAATCACTGAAGTTGATAAAATAATGTAGGCATCCCTTATGACATGAGGAAGAGTTTTGAATTTCTGGGGGTAATTGAAGCTTACGGACTAACTGATTTAGGCTTTCATAGTCCCAGATTCACATGGTCTAATATTAGAGGCATCCAGTTCAGAGATACATTATTGATCATGGAATTATTGTTCTTGTTTTTAGGGTTTACAATTTAATTGAGATTATGGGTTTTTCATCTTATTCTTCGTAAGTTCATCATTATGCTTTCATCTATGAAATTTGTATTTGTTATTACAACCATAAGAATCTAAAAACCTTAACTAGGGTTTTGTGAACCCTGATGAATTAATGAACATGATTAAGTGTGAATTCATTCTAGATTTGTGTTCTTAAATGCATTCGGATTTTCTTTGTTTTGATTTCTTTCTTAACAATTTCAAATGTTGCTAACTCACTTGTATTTGATACTTTCTTCAGAGAGAGTTATAGATTTGGAAAAAAAGATCACAACAGTAATTTGAAGCTATCAACCTTCATCGAATTAACTTAAGACCGAAAGAAGATAGTTAACATGAAATCATAAAACAAGGGTTAGTAATGCAATGCTCTGAGACCTAGAGGAAATGAATGGAATTTACCCAAACCAAGGCTGAGAGACATTTAGGTGATACATAACTTTTTAGATTTCACATACAAGATACCAACAGAGTTTAACAAGCATGAACAGTCTGTGGAGTTATAAAGTAAGGAAGAAAATGATCCTAGTGATTCTCTCATATTGTTAACAACCCTAATTTCCCAACACTCGTTACTGTTACTCTAATTTCTACAAAAACCACTTTTATTTTCTATATTTTCTAATTATTTCAGCAAGCACTCGATAGATTTTTGGCATATCCTTTGTAGCAACCTAGTTTGTTTCTATATTTGATTCACCAATTGCTTTATACTTTCTTGGATGTGTAATTTAGGCGACATCACACATGCAAATCCTGAGGTCTCCTTCACCCCCATTTATGCCTTTGGCCTAAGTTGGTTTTTAATCTTATCAAGATGTTTTGCAAAGATATGGCTCATGATAAGGTTATGAAAGAGAAGGGTTTCCGCTTATAACAGGGTTATTCAAGAAAATGAGTTCCAATGCTGAGTAAGGGACAAAGATGGTCACTCAACTCACCAAGGGATGGCTCAAGTTGGTTAAAAAGGTGGTTTCCTCTCAATTAATGGCCTAATATCATATCTCCAATATCACTCACTTTGCTTGAGAAGAAGATCAATTGGGCTATTTCTAGGTGGCCTCGATGTACAAGATCAAAATGAAATCTCTCTCGCACATGACACTCAATTGCATACTCAAAGTAATCCCCCTTAATTGTTGTACCACGATCATAGTAATATCAAGGAAGGCATTCAAGTAGCAAAAATGGGACACAAGTTTTCACTAAAATGAGAGCCTAATTAACTTAGCTAAACCAATTGAAAAAGTTTTAAAGATGGGCACATGTTTCAAAATATGGACATATATTGCAATGGATAATGAATACAAGAATTGTGCATGTGAAAAACTACCCAAGTGTACCATTAGAGTCATAGTGTTCTACTCCTAGTACACTTTCCTCTTGAGAATGCATGCCAAAATGAATTTTATTTCAAATAAAACTTACAACTACTAAGCTAATAATAAAATTAATTAACATAATGAAATGAAAAACAATAAACTACACACCATACAAGCAATAAAATTCAAAGCACCAAATATCAAATTATTACAACCCAAAATAAAATCATGTGAATACCTCAAATAAAAATACCAACACCAAAACTAAATAAAGTATCAGAAACAAACAAAATATTATACACTTATGACTAAATAATACTCCTACTGTCACAACCCAACCAGGGTCTTGCCGTGACGATCATTTCAAACCATGGAGGCCCAACATGCCCCTATCTGTCTGGTAATCATGCTATAATTCTTATGATCAAAGTAATGAGGAAGAAACACAATAATTCGGAAACATGGCCATAAATATGAAAAGAAACAATAACGGGGAAATAAAGTTCCCCCAACATCAATCAACCTCTAAACAACTATCTGCGAAAATCTCTAACAAATGACTGAGTCAAGTAACTGTGTATAAACTGGGACAAGGCCCCTAGTAGACCCCAAAACTAAATATAAGATAAAAGAACTGCAGGACATAAGACCTTTTGAAACATAGAAGGCTCACCACTTGTCTCTATAACTCTGTCTGAATGATCTACTGATTCTCTTGACCCCTAGATTGGGACTTTGAACTTGAGAGGTTGGAGAGGGGAGGGGGTCAGCACAAAAGTACTGGCACGCAGAGATATCAAAACAAAACATAATATTTTTTATAAAATATAGTTGAGAGCCATTATAAAGTAGTTTCATATCAAATCATTTGAAAACACATGGGCATAATATAATTGTTTTCAATAACAATGAAATGCAACTGAGCTAGGTGGAATACTCTACGTAATTTATACCAACTGTCAAACCTCGGTTTCCATTGAGATTTGAGTATAAGTGAGGGAGAGACACACAAGACCACGAAGCATGGTGTCTCGACCCAATGGTAGTGCCCAAGATCACTTAGCCAGGGATCCTACCTATAGTCCTAATTTGGGAATGACATAAAGTCAAGTAAACAAGATCACTTAGCCTGGTACCAAATTTCCGTGTTGGAAAACACGTTTTCCAGCGATGAGCCCTTACACTCAAACACCTTCTTCAGGCATCCACCTATCTCATGTAAAATCAATGCATTCAAATTTCATCTGATTCAATTACATATCATATTCTGTAAGGTATCGTCATACCCGACTTGCAAGCCATCAATATCACATCATTCTTCTCATTCAACCATTGTATTCAATATAAATAACCTTCTCGTTTTCAAGTCAAAATCATATCAATTCTAAAAACATTTCATGTAATGATCTTCAAGATATTTCAAACAATTTACATCATATGAACATTTAAAACAAATTCACAGCAAGAGAGAAAATTTTATATCATTCCTGCTCTCAAGTTAACATCTTTTCGGAAGACATGCATATAGATATATCATATAGAAAATCACATTGGGAGTAGGCCTAAGGGCCAAATCAATATCATAAAATATTAAAAACATAATCATATTCGTAATTTCAAAGCCCCCATTTGAAAACATGAATTTTTAAAGCCCATGAGATTTTTGAGATAACCCCACGTACCTCTATATGCGAATATAATAGGTGAGTCTTGAAGCCTACATTGCGGAGATTCCAAATCTTTAATTTGTTTTGAAAACTCATGGTTGAATCTTGAAATATTTGGGTTTTTCTATTTTGAAACCCTAGAGAGAGTTCTTGAACAATCTGGATGAATGAAGGTGTATTTTGGGGTCTTTGGGAACTGAATTTTGTGTTTATGGCTAAATAAGGGTGGAAAAGGACCATTTTGCCCCAAAAATGGAGTGTTTAAGTCACCTAAAACTTTTACATAGGCGCTGCCTATGCTATCACCTATGTTTACATAGGCACCGCCTATGTTATCACCTATGTTTTTATAGGCGCCGCCTACTACTTTGTAAGGCCATAACTTCTTGCTCGGATGCCAGATTTTAGCAAAATTGGTATCATTGGAAAGCTAACTCGAAGATCTATCATTTGAAACATAGTAAGCTCTCTAATTTGACTTATACAGAGAGTTATGGTCGATGGAAGATGACACAAATTACAACGTCTACTAAAACTTAATCGATCAAAATAGTTTCAACTCGTCCTTGAGTTGAAGGACCTCTATGGTCTAAATTAAAGCTTGAATGGATTCACATACTACGCAAATAATTAACATGCCATATTAACATAGGATTTATGGCTTCGGGATTACCAATGCATCGAAATCATGGTCTATATTGTAGCCCAAAATATAGGGCGTTACATTATCTCCCCCTTGGGATCATTCATGCTCGGATGATGGGTAGGAACATATTGAAGCTTAGAGGTATGGAATAACGTGGACACGACATGTCCTCTAATAAAGAATACATTGATCTGAAACATAACCATATGGCTGGAACTACTGATGTTCTGAATTCTTATACTGGACATGCATATCTGATGCATAGAATACACGACTGAATCTACTCATAAGCTGAATTCTCATAATGAACATGCATACCTGATACATGGATTTGTTACTAAGTTGTTCTCATGAACGCGGAACTGAATACACTGATAGGCTAAACTTTTTCTATTGAACATACATTTTTAATGCATGCATATCTGACTGAACTGACGTATGAATGTATGACTGAATACGCAATGATAACTGGTGCGAGGCTTGTAATAAGAATCTATGCACGCAACTGAATGGGGTATCTCCCCCTTGGGACCCTATGTCCCTTTATAAATTCTCAATTCACTAAGATACTCGGAAAACTGAGGCGATGCGCAGGGCACCTACGAATTGAATCATAACTGAACATCTGGAATCTGAATTTAACCCATGATGCATGAACTGGGCTATATTCTTAACTACTGGTATACTCTATCATGGAATAGTATCATGTCTGAGATTTCAAATAGCATGAATAAGTGCAAAAACGAGAAAACAAGTCATGCAAATCTGCTTGTTAAACTGACTTACTGACTATACAGACTGAATTATGCTAGACCTTCATATTTAACTGGAGTATTCTCTTGAACACTCTCTCTAAGGAAGTTCTAGAAGTAATAAGGATCCAAGAATCTTGGGTATGGATTACACAAGACATCCAACTGAGAAAATCACAACATTGACACAACTCTGCAGTCTAGAATATAGACATATAACTCCTAAATTAGGATAGAATTTTCAGACCTTTGGCAATACAACTTCTTACTTTCAGGCTTAGCGCACTTCCCGAATATCCCTTAACTATACTATTCCCTATAAATATCATATTCATTCAACTCAGCTTAAAATTCTCATATGAGCATTGACAAATCTTTCTACTAATGTCAGAAATACTTAATCCCTTTGCTGTGATCAAGCCTAACTCTAAGTCACAAAAAAAATACAATATTCCAGACCATGCTATTATTATAAACCATATGGTGAAATCTTCTATATCTCCTTTAAAGATCACATCCTAAGTATAACATGCCTTACCACTTCAGTGACTACTTTGAACTCTTAATATGAAGCCGCTAATGCATATTGCGACCTTCCACTACAATCCTAAAATGTCATTCAAGCCTAATTTATAACCACATGTTAACTCCAAGGAAATCACCCATAAATACATACTTCACATAGTTTCTAAACTATTGTCAATATAACTTCCACGCGCTAACCTTAAAACATACACACCAACTTTTCCACTAACCATCACATGTATCAAAGACTTGGCCCCAAATCTTACTTCATACTTATGGCTTTATCTAAACAAGCATACTATGATCTTCCATCAACAAGAACATTTACAGCATCACATCTATCATTGCATAGGAAGGGTCACTAAAAGGTTAAAACATAAGACCCTCAAGCGTGAAAAGATTTTTATATGGGATTGAGCACACTATAAAGAGTAAGTACATGCGTCATGAGTTGCATGACCTCAACTAGAGTTCATAACATAAGGAATGTGATTCCGACTACTTAAATGAACTAGAACTCATTATCTTGGAACTGGAAGAGTACGTGACTCTCTATCATATTCTAGAATCATGAACTATGATCACGGAACTGAATCGTAAGGCATGAGTAAGCATCCGGATAACTAAAAAAAATACTGAGGTAGGAATGGGTTGAGATCCACCCTCACTTTCTGATATTCTAAATCATACTGCATCACTACTAGAATCTAAGAGCCTTACTTGGTCATTCGTTCTATCATCTCCCCCTCAGCTTCATGTCATTATCTAGAGTTTGGGAGATTCTTTACCAGATTCTAACTGAACTATACTTACTGCACTCTAGGGCCTGAAAAAAAAATGACAATGCATGCATATCATAGAACTTAACCCGAATGACTACCTTCTGGGATACATTAGTTTGCACACTTATTTCTATGGGTTCAACCTTCAAAACTCAAACTTAGATTCTAATACTTAACATGGATATCACCAACCATTTGATGAACCAAACCACTTTCGACATAGCGTACTAATATCGCGACTCCCAATTTATGCCTCATTACTATGAGAATCAAGATCATATAAAAGGCTCAACACTATCAATCAAAACTCTTTAACCTAACTGTTTAGAACCCATATAACATCTACTAGTCTTTCCCCATCTAGCAACTCAATGGTACTATTAGCCACACGCAATATTTAATGGCCCTAGAAAGAATGTTCCAACCATATGTAACCTTAGGCATACTTTTACATCACACATACAATATCATACATCACTACAAATCAAATAAACTTAATTTATTGCATGCACCGTTCAAGCCTATTAGATCACTTCTATACAACTAGTATTCATTAACCAAGAAATTTTCACATCCACCTTTATGGACATCAACTATTCAAACTTAATATCTAGTGCTATGCATGATTTATAACCCAACCTTACACAAAAGTTTCACTTGGAAACTATAAATAAACATCACGAAACACTAGTGCACTAGAACTTCATAACCACAATAATCGATCAGGACCTAACGGTTTTCCTTATCATAAGCCATTAGCATGTACTATTTTAGAAACCTCAAGCCTACTAATTTAATCCCACAAAACATGCATCATCAAACTCTTGCCACTATTTACCACCACACTATTTAAATTCAAGACTATAGTTTAGTATCAATCATTTACCACCAATGAAGAATGCAAAATAATATAATTATAATAATACATCAAATTGGAACATTCTATCCCAAATACTTCAAAATCTGCTACATACCTTCTCATAAGTAGTACTAGTTTACAACTACCAACAAAAGAAGGTCAAGCCGTAAGGTCACATAATAGACATGATCAACCTTAATCTTATATTATAACCCCATACAATCTTTTCAACTTATACGGATTTCTCACCTCATACTTACTCACTCAATCATACATTTAATCTGCCTTCAAATTTCTCAAACAACCATGAGTCTATAATCATAACTTACTCACTAATATAGCCATTTTCACATTCAAGCAACCAACAAATCACCCTAACTAACAACTCCTTCTCTACCTTATACTAAACTAACTCACAATGACGAATTACCTTTTTACAAACTCAATCTTATGCAAATAGATTCAGCCATACATATATTAAGCCAACGTAAGAACAACAAGTTGCTAGTGAATCGAAACAAGCCTCACACGGCTTCACTAGACTTTGTTTTTGTATTTTGATCAAGAAAATGAGATGGATGACAAGGCAACTATGCTAGTGAATCGAAAGAGCCCCACACGGCTTCACTAGACTTTTTAGTTTCATCAACACAATGATAAAATATTTTCAAGAGATAGAAACTTGTCACACAATATTCCATTATCTGAGAATAAACATCTTACTTTGTATACATAAAAATCTGAGTCAAACACTTCCTCCATGGACTACCATACCGTCCACACATGTTGCTAGCTACCAAATTAGTTTATCACTATAAAGGGGTAAATCATCCTTACTCTGACTTCTAACTTTGTGACTTTACATCACCGACTTCTTGATCCAATATCACTACCAATAGGTCATGACAATAAAACTTTAACTTACACTAATATTCGGATGGAAATATAGTTCCAACATTCTGCTACACCTTATTACCTCTGAAGCATGACAGTGGCAACATAAGTTCTGAAAAGAACTGAATACACTTACTACTACAGGCTAAAAAGCATGATTTCATCAAAATCAAGGTTCACACTAGAACCAACAAACTCTGAAGCACTAATGGGCTCTTCTCAAGTCCTTACAAAAATCTTATATGATTCGATCAGAACAAACCATACCATTTAAACTCTAAACTTCTGTACTTGAATCGGCCTAATGATGAGACATGTTTGAGAATGTTCGATTAAGGAAAGAATTGGGATGACTATTACTTTTGTATGGGTGATACCATATCACGAATTTAAGTATGAAAGAGGAACATTCTGACTCTATTGCACGAACTAGAACATGAAGAAAGAGAGACATTCCTAAATGCCTAGTAGCCTCCTGCTTATAAGTGTGGCGCGCTACACACCCATAAAAAAGACTCTACTCGACGCAATTTTGCAGAGACCCTGAGACCATGAACCGTGTTTTGATACCAAGTTTGTCACGACCCAAACCAGGGCCTAGTCGTGATGAGCATTTCAAACCATTGAGGCCCGAAATGCCCCTATCTGTTTGGTAATCATAATCTAATTCATATGATAAAAGTAATGTGGAAAAAACACAATAATTCAGAAACATGGTCATAAATATGAAAAAAACAATAATGGGGAAATAAATTTCCCCCAACATCAATCAACCTCTAAACAACTGTCTGCAAAAAATCTCTAACAAATGACTGAGTCAAGTAACTGTGTATAAACTGGGACAAGGCCCCTAGTAGACCCCAAAACTAAATATAAGATAAAAGAACTGCAGGACATAAGACCTTCTGAAACATAGAAGGCTCACCACTTGTCTCTATAACTCTGTCTGAATGAAATACTTATTCTCTTGACCCCTAGACTGGGCCTTTGAACCTGAGAGGTTGGAGAGAGGAGGGGGTCAGCACAAAAGTACTGGCACGTAGAGATATCAAAACAAAACATAATATTTTTATAAAATATAGTTGAGAGCTATTATAAAGCAGTTTTATATTAAATCATTTGAAAACACATGGGCATAATGTAATTGTTTTTAATAACAATGAAATGCAACTGAGCTAGATGGAATACCCTACATAATTTACACCAACTGTCAAACCTCGGTTGCCGTCGAGATTTGAGTATAAGTGAGGGAGAGACACACAAAACCACGAAGCATGGTGTCTCGACCCAATGGTAGTGCCCAAGATCACTTATCCCAGGCTCCTACCTATAGTCCCAATTTGGGAATGACATAAAGTCAAGTACACAAGATCACTTATCCTGGTACCAAATTTTCGTGTCGGCAGATACATTTTCTAGCGATGAGCCCATACACTCAAATGCCTTCTTTGGGCATCCACCTATCTCATGTAAAATCAATGCATTTGAATTTTATCTGATTTAATCACATATCATATTCTGTAGCTTATCGTTATACCCGACTTGCAAGCCATTAATATCACATCATTCTTCTTATTCAACCATTGTATTCAACATGAATAACCTTCTCATTTTCAAGTCTAAATGATATCAATTCTCAAAACATTTCATCTCATGCTCTACAAGATGTTTCAAACAACATACATCGTATGAACATTTAAAACAAATTCACAGCAAGAGAGGAAATTTCATATCATTTATGCTCTCAAGTTAACATCTTTTCGGAATACATGCATATACATATATCATATAGCAAATCACTTTGGGAGTAGGCCTAAGGGCTAAATCACTATCATAAAACATTTAAAACATAGTCATATTTGTAATTTCAAAACCCCCATTTGAAAACATGAATTTTTTGAGATTTTTGAGATAACCCCACGTACCTCTATATGTGAATATGATAGGTGTTTTTGAAGCCTACATTGCAGAGATTCCAAATATTCAATTTGTTTTGAAAATCCATGGTTGAATCTTGAACTATTTGGGTTTTTTTATTTTGAAACCCTAGAGAGAGTTCTTGTTCAATTTGGATGAATAAAGGTGTATTTTGGGGTCTTTGGGAACTGAATTTCGTGTTTATGGCTAAATAAGGATGGAAAAGGACCATTTTGCCCCAAAAAGGGAGTGTTTAAGTCACCTAAAACCGTTACATAGTCGCTGCCTATGCTATCACCTATGTTTACATAGGCGCTTCCTATGCTATCGCCTATGTTTACATAGGCACCGCCAATGCTATCGCCTATGTTTACATAGGCGCTGCCTACTACTTTGAAAGGCCATAACTTCTTGCTTGGGTGCCAGATTTTAGCAAAATTGGTATCGTTGGAAAGTTAACTCAAAGACCTATCATTTGACACAGAGTAATCTCTCTAATTTTACATATACAGAGAGTTATGGTTGATGAAATCTAACATAAATTACAACATCCACTAAAACTTAATCGATCGAAATAGTTTCAACTCGTCCTTGAGTTGAAGGACCTCTATGGTCTAAACAAGCTTGAATGGATTCACATACTACGCAAATAATTAACATGCCATATTGGCATAGTATTTATGGCTTCGGTATTATCAACGCATCAAAATCATGGTCTATATTATTGCCTAAAATGTGGGGCGTTACACCTACCCCCAACTAAAAGTATGCACTTTCCTCAATGTAATTTGACTAACAAAAAAAAGAAGTATGAGAGTAAGAGGTTATATAGGTAGGAGTAGAAATGGACTCAGAAAGAGCTCAGTCTAGAACAGTAACATAAATGGGTTGGTTGGCACCACTATTAAAGGGTCCATATTATCGGTAAACCTTTCTCCCAGGCTTTTTTCTTCTTCACCTCATAAATTAACTCAACCATAGTAATATCAATAGTGGAGTTAGGGGTGTATACAAAATCCTTTTTATTATCAAATGGTGCTTTTACACGATGACAAAACTCAATGATAAAACATAGGAAAGCCATAGAGGTTTATTTTTATTGATCCCAATTAGTAATATCTGATTCAAAAGAAATTCCAAATTCAAAGCCTCTTTGGCTATGATAGAACCTACAAGAAACTCCTAAGGTCTTCTGAGAATGAGCTGATTTTGGAAAGGTAAGATTTTTCTACATCGAGCATTCAAGTGGACATCTACCTTATGAATTTGACAATTCAGCGTAAGCCACAGAGATAAAATATCATCCAACAACAAAGCTAAGAAGGATCGTACATCCTCCACCAGGTCTTTCAACCGTTCACTAAAATAGTCCTTACTAATTAATGTACAACCTAAGACCATATTTATAGCATTGACATCACATAACACATCAACCTCTTTAACCTCACTATATCTCTCATCTCTTAAGGACCCCTCCTTTTCTTTTACTGTAGTAATTGTCTATAGGCAACATAAAACTCTCTGACCTAATTCTCATTATATGTATTAAGAGGTTTGGTGAATACCTAAAAGTCATGATAATATAGTGTCGAAAGAACTTGAGGGTGCTTTCCCTCCAAACCATGTAATATTAGACACTTCATCTCTATAATAGTGCATTTATTGAGAACTTTGAGATGGTTTAAGACATTTTGGCCTCCATGAGGGTGCACAAAGCGTACAACTACAATGCTACTAGGTCGCTCAACTCTAGTTCTCTTTGCCAGATTTATCTCAATAGTGTGGACAGATGCATAGATAAGTGTTTTATTTCTCTCTATCAAGGAAATAAGATTGTCCCTCTCAGAGTTAGATATATATTCTTCAATAATCGGGGCATTATATTTGTCTGCATCATCTGTCTCATATCTATTAACCTTTTTAGGCCTTTTTCCCTTTTGAATAACATCACCCTTGGTCATTTTTAAGGTAGAAGGAGGTGACTTGGTTTGCTTCTTATACACATGCTTTAAATAGAGCATACCTGTACATAAAAGTAGAAATAGGCTTGGCTAATTTTTGCAAAACAACACAAGTGAAAGTTTCAAAAATGCATCATCAAACAATTTGGTGCATCACCAAACAAATTGGTGATCACTCAAAAAAATTATGGACAAGATGGTAGAGGGAGGTGGGAAATTAGTGATACGCCAAAGCATTTGTGGACACTCTTTGAGCATTACTGAATCGTCAAGGTATCACCGAATCACACCTTAATTAGTTAACCTTTTGGTAATTTTTGGTGATAAGGGAAGTACTTGGGCGATACGCCACATAACTTAGTGCATCGTTGAGATTCTCACCCCATCGCCAATTATCATTGACCTTAACTTTCAAATCATAATTCCAAGGCCTTTAATGGCGAATTTTCAATCTCTTTTAACCATGGATATTCAAACTTTCTCTGATTTCATTTTTAATTATAATACAGTAATTGTACCCTTAAGAACGATGTCACCCAATCTATCACTAGAAAAATCCATCAATATAGAATCAACCTATGACAATTCAAAAGGTTTATCAAAACCCAAACCATAAATAACTAAAAGCATGCAACAAATTTCATGTTAAACATTAAGAAATTAAAAACATCAATTATGAGTCTAAACTATTCATTTTTCAAATTCCCACAATTGAATATTATAGACTCTATTGACACACAAGTAAATTTATTACCAAAATATATTGAAACATTTAATTCATAACCAATTGCAATTAAATATATAAACAAAATCAAACCTAAAAAGCTTATGGAGAGATTGTTGAAAAAGACAAGAACTACAACTCAAAGTAGGCATGTAAAGTTGGTACAACAATTTAGAGAAGAGAAAGATGTGTGTGTGATTGTGCTTGAGCAAAAGATACTGAAGTGAGAGAGTGAATAGAAATAGAGAAATGGGGAAAATAAAAGAGATTTGAACAATACCAATGGTCAAGGGCTAATGGAAATTCAAAGGTCAAGAAATTAAAATCGTTACTTTAAAACACGATCAAATGGACATCACTTTTCCATCACATATTACATTAGTGAAGTGCTGATGTAGAGCTTAATTAGATATTATGATAGTGTGTTGGACCTTTGGTTCTTATTTTGGTGGATCAAATCAGTGATGATTTTGTATCTCCAAATATATTTTGGTGGATCAAATCAGTGATGATTTTGTACCTCTAAATATGTTGGTGAATCATCGATTGTCACTTACCATCACTGATTATAATAGTTTCTTTGAGGTTTGAAAACCCCTTCAATGAGGGACTTCGATGGTGCACCAATTTGCTCTGTGTATCGGCAAAGCCTCTTCAATGGAACTTAGCACAATATTTTCAAAATTTTTCTTCTCTAACTTGGGTCATATCAAGTTTCCCATATTTTAAATCTATATTTCACCTACACAAGTCAACAACTGTTATTCAAAATGACAAAATATAAACTTGGGTTGCCTATCAAAAAGTGACTTAGTTATCGTTGTGGTACAATATAGTTATTTATTATCAAGCATCGTCAAGGTAGATCACTCCAACAAATCTAACTTTGCGAGGAACCTATGGTGATATTTAAATCGTAGAATATTCATGGTAAATTAGAACACTGAGTCATTCTCTAATTCAACATCTCCATTCAAAAAACATCTCACCACTTTGAAGGGACATAAACACCTTATTTTGCATTTATTTAGAAACAAATTATACCTCGAGTTGAATAGCATGACATCATCACCCACCTTGAACTGTCATTTTAGAATCTTGTCATCATGATATTTCTTCATATTATCCTTGTAGAGAGAAGAAATTTTGTACGCCCTTAAACAAAACTGATCCATCTTATGAAGTTGGTCCACCCTCAACTTGGATGCATCCTTCCACTATACATTCAACCTCTGCAAGGCTCGTAATGCCTTGTGCTCAAGTTCTAAGGGAAAGTGTCCAGCTTTTCCAATCACCAACTGATAGGGAGACATGCCAATAAGGGTCTTAAACACATTCCTATAGGCCGATAAAGCATCATCGGGTTTTTTCGACTAATTTTTCGTATTTGCATTTATGGTCTTTGCCAAAAATCTCCTTTGTTTCTTGATTAGACACTTTCTCCAACCTATTGGCTTGAGAATAGTATGGGGAAACTACCTTATGATTGACCTCATACTTAGTAAGAAAGGACCAAAATGATTGGTTACAAAAATGACAAAACCATATCACTCACACTAGCAGAAGGAGTGCCAAATCGGGTAAAGGCATACCTCTTTTAGAATAGAGTAATACTTTTAGCTTCATTATTTGGAAAGGAAATGTCTTTCACCAACTTAGAAACATAATCAACCACTACAAAGATGTAACGGTTTACATACAAACTGACAAAAGTTTCCAAGAAGTATAACTCCCATATATCAAATAATTTAACATCTATGTTTAGTTAAGGGCATTTTTATGTCACCTCGAAATCCCTTCTTGTATTTGGCATTGATCAGATTAACTCATGTGAATTTTTATACAATATTGACAAATATAATTAACTTAGAAGAGCCTTGGCGGTTGTATACATACCACTATGTTGGTCCAAATTGGTGACAAATGACCGTCATCAAGAATGGATCTCATTTCTCCCTCTATAGAACACCACCAAATCACTTCATCCGAGCTCTCTCTAAAGAGATTCATCTCGATAATATCATTCCATTTCATGGAGAAATTTCTTATTTTGACTAAAATTTAGGTCATTGGAGAGTGCCCCACACAATATGTAGTTTGAAAATTCAGCATACCAAAGCACCACCTTCTCCAAAATATCTCGGACAAGTTCATCAGGAAATTCATCATTGATCTCTAGTTCATTCTCCTGCACTTCATCTGGTTCAAGTTGAAACAAGTGGTCCACTACTTAATTTTCACACCCCTTTTGATCTTCAAATTGAAAGTCAAACTCTTGTTAGAGTAAGATCCACATTATCAATATCAAATTTATTTTTTTCTTGGCCATTAAATAACAAAGAGTTGCATGATCTATACGTACAATAACCAGCATACCTAACAAATAAGCATGAAACTTTTCAGAAGCATAGAAAATGGAAAACAATTCTCACTTCATCACCATATAGATGTGATGGCATTATTCAAAGACTAGCTAGCATAATAAATTGGGTAAAAAAGTTCATTTTTTCATTAACACAACCCCGCACGAAATGCCAACTCAGTGGAATCACACATTAATTCAAATAGTAATACCCAATCTACAGCCATAATGATGGAGCTGACAAGAGTTTCACCTCGAGACAATTGAATTCTCTTAGACAATCACTATCAAATCTTAATTTTTAAGAAGCTTAAATATAGGATGTGGTGATATTGGAGAAATCTTTTATAAAGCGTCAATAAATCTTGCATGTCAAAGAAAAATTCTAACACCTTTTACAGGGTAGGAGAAGGTAACTTAGCAATAATCTCTACCTTTTCTTGATCGACTTGAATGCCCCTACCTGAGATTTTATGTTTGTGCACGATACACTCTTTGACGGTGAAATGACTTTTCTCCCAATTCAATATAAGGTTTGTTTTGACACAACACTCAAGGACTTTACCTAAGTATTTGAGGCAAGAATTTAATAGGCAACCAACAATGAAGATGTCGTCCATGAACACTTCAGTAATATTCCTCCACCATATCCATAAATATAGATAACATGAACCTTTGAAAAGTGGTGGGTGCATTGCATAGACCAAAGGGCATGCGCTTAAAGTCAAAGGTCTCGTAAAGATATGTAAAAGTTATTTTTTCTAGATCTTCAGTTGCAATGTAAATTAGATTAAAGTTGGAATACTCATCAAGAAGATAATACCACCCATGCCTATCAAATCGATCTAGCATTTAGTCCATAAATGGTATAAGAAAATGGTCTCTTGTAGTCTATCCAAGAATTCAATTTTTGGTAAACCATACACACCCTCTAACCCATGATAAAATGGATGGGTGAAAGATCATTGTTTTTATTTAGGACCACTGTAATCCCACCTTTGTTAGGGACATATTGAACTAGACTCACCCATGTACTATTCAAGATTGGGTATAGAATAGTCGTATTTAGCCATTTGGTTATTCTTTCTTGACCACATCTTGCATTGGTGGATTTAGCCTTTGTTGGTGATTTACACTAGGCATTTAATAAACCCTTAATTTTATATTATGGGTGCAAATACTGGGAGAAATCCTAATGATGTCTTCTATGGTGAACCTTATGTCTCGGATGTACTTCCATATAATTGATCTAATTGCCTCCACTTATAAAAGAAAAAGATCTTTCATGACAATGATAAGAAAAGTGTTACCTTCATCCAAAATTTAAACCAAAGATGAGGAGAAAATGGCTTAAGCTGGAGTTGAGGGGGTTAAATAATTGAGGGTTTGGCGGGAGAAGTTTCTCCATTTTTAAAGTCAAGGTCTAACTTGCACGACCTAGTATAAGTACCAAGACCCATCAATTATGAAACCTTGTCATATTCCTCAACTTCTTCCTTACTGAGTTTTCATAAAATGCATACTAACAGATCATTCATGAAATTAACTTCCATAGAATTAGCCACTTCATCATCAATCACGTTGATAACAGAGACCACTTGCAAACCCATAGGTTATTTCAAAGATTTGAACACATTTAAGGACACTTATTCATTGTTGACCTAAAATTTCATTTCGCCACACTCAATATCAACTAATGCGCTGTCGATAGCAAAAAATGGTTTGGACCTTACGGTTAATTTTGAAATCCAAGATCACAAAATTAGCTAAAAAAAATGAAATGGTCAACTTTCACAAATACTTCATATAACAAACCCATAGACTTCTTTATAGAATGATCCACTATGAGGATCCTCATAGTGGTGCCTTGGAACTGCCCAAGCCTATCTTTACAAACACAACCAACAACATCAAATTAAATCTCAAACCAAGATCACATAAAAATTTTCAAACTTGTGCACCCTAGTACATGGGATTGTGAATGCACCTGGGTCCTTTTCTTTACAACCATGGTGCTAGTCATTATCACACGATAACTTTATGTCACCTCAATAATTTCTAAGTCCATGACCCATTTATTTATCACCAAGTCCTTCATGAATTTCTCATACCTAGGCATCTCTTTCTAGGCTTCCAACAATAGTATGTTAACTGAAAGGTTTCTAAATATAGCAAGGAACTCCTTGAATTTTGAATCATCATCATCTTAAGCCTTTAAGGAAATAGCGAAAAGATTTTAATTTGTGGCTTTAATACAACCAGGCTTTTATCTAATTTTGGAACATTACCATCAACCATTTATGGTGTTCTTTTGATTTTACTGTTCTCTTCTACCATTCTCGACTTCTCAACATTTGGATTTTTTGGCATATTAACTTTTTCATTAAACATATCAAGCCTCTTTCTCTTGTTACTCACTTTTTTATCAACTCTTTTCTGATTTGAATAGTCATCAAGATTCACAATATCATTATCTACAGTTCTTCCACCACCAGTGAAAATTACCATTACATGAACATCATTCTATGAGTTTATTGCCATATCATTTAGAATGCCTCCATTTTACCTTGTATTCAAATGGCGAGAAAGTTCAACTAATTGGGTCTTATGTTATTTGATCGAGGCTGAGTGTAAATTGATGGTTTGATGAGTTGCAATAAGTCACTCTTTATCTTTCTTAGCATCTTATCACTTCTTTTAATCCCTTAAGGATACGTGCAAGCACATCTTTATTCTTATACTTATTTGGATCAATGGAGCTTTATTCTTCCCTTTTTACCAAATATTATGGAGGAACATAAATATTATAGTCACAATATTTAGCTCTATAATCATGGTCTCGATCTCTTTATTTATCCCTTGATCTTTATATCAATCATGATTCTTCCAATCATGGTCTTTCTAATCACAATCTTTTTTCTTACCACCTTGATTCCCTCATTGACTTTGATAGGTAGGTTACGAACCCCTCACTTAGTTTGATATGAGTCAAGTGTCTCCATAAATAGACTCATCATCTTTATCATATGCTTTAGTGCCCTAAGAAGCAATGGCATTGATCGCCTTAGGAGTTGATGCCATTATATTCTTGATAAGGAGATCCAATTGTGTCATAACCTTAGCTAAATCTCATTTCTCTATTCATATTTCTTCTTTAGTTCTTGGATCACACAATATACATAGGGAGACCCCATAACCACCTTGATATCTTTTGTGTGGCAACCTTTTCTTGGTCGCTTGATCCAATAATGACACCGCAACATCATAAGTTTTTCTACTATAGAGTCACTGACTGCATTGTCCCCCACTATTTTGTACATTTATCTAATGCTCAATAAATATTTGAAGGATAATTTTTTTCAAAACCTTATGATTTTAGCATTGCAACAACTTCTTGTCAAGTTTTTGCCAAGCCTCATGTAATGGCTCGCTGCATAATTGGCGAAACTTAATAATTTTATCCCTTAATTATAGCATCCATGATGGTAGAAAAAATCTATCCAAGAATGCTTTTGTCAATAACCAATGAGGTAATAAAACCCACGATAAAATCCCACAACTATAATATCCCTTCTTTCGTGAATGAAAATGGGAAAGCCACATTTGGATTGACATTTGAGATATGTAGGTGATATCAAATGAAAGACACAAGTCAATGAAATTCTTTAATAAAGGTTGGTATCTTCATGGGCTTGACCCCAAAACAAACTCTTCATCTGAAGTAAATGAATCATCATGATAGTAACATGAAATACTCTATTTCCCTTCATTGGCGGTATATGACTGACACTAGCATGGCCAGCATTCTCGAGGTGATTCTTATCCTCAAGATGCATGTAAAAATAGTAGACTTACTACTATTTTGACTTAATTTTTATCTAGTATAAATAACAAAAAACAATGTAAGGTAAACACTACGGATAACTCAAAGTAACTTATAACAACAAAAAAACTAAATGCAATATTTCATTCCTCGGCAATAGTGTTATTTTTATAATGCTCAAATTATACTGCAAAAGTATAAGTGATCATTGTCAATACATTTTTACCCAACAAGAGTTGGGGTCAAATACACAGGAAATGAGAGTTATAGCTTTAGTATCAAGTGTCACAAGTGACTACAAGTTGGCTCTTGATGTGAAAATTAAACATGAATTAAAAATAGAGGATGGTTATTTTTTAAAAGATTTACGTTTAAGTTGAAAATTCAGAGTTTGTTTGACTAAAAGCTCTCTATAAGATTGTAATCAATGGATTGAAGCACTTGGGATTATTTCTTCTTGAGAAAGATTTTATGCATGGGTACGTAAAAATACACCTACGATTAGCTTATATGTCATGATTAGGTTAGGTTTTAGGTATTGGTGATTATATTTCAATCTATTACAAATTTCACGTGGGTTTCTTTTGAAACCCCACGTGTATACACTAATAAACAACCAATAGCCTCAAAATAGGTAATCTATTTTTAGAATCACCACTTAAATATGTAACAAAAGTTTTTCTAACTGAATCTCATCACTAGTGCATTCTCTTTCAAACAACACACAATTTTCATACACAAACCAAGTTTGCACCTCAATAAATAAGTTAAAGCATAAATATTTAGTGAAAAACATGGCATATATGTTATAACAAAGGTAAGTAATCACTACCCATATAGAAATCAACATTCAACCATGTATAACCCTAAGTTGGGGAAATTAGCTACTCATAATTTAAGGAAGAGAAATTATATCAAATTCTCCACCCATTTTCACTAAGGAATCTAAATGGTTGAAAGAAAAATATAAATTCCTAGATCAAACTAGTTAATACCTAAATTAGAGTTTGATTACAAGCTTAAGACACTAAAAATTGACAAAAGTTCGGGTTTCGAATAGCCAAAAGGGCGAAAATAGCATCTAGAAAATTGGGCTAAATAATTACAAAAATCCCACCGCTTGGAAATTTGATGTAGAAAGGTCCATCATCGATTTGATTAGCGTTGTACCGAATTACTCATGGTTCATTGATTTGTCGACATGACAAGCCCCATCTGTTGGCTTCTATTCTTTTTAGTGATGGAGAGCTTGATTCGCTGACTGGTTTGGTGATGCGTAAAAATATATTATGTCACTTTTTTCTCATTTTATTGTCCCCAATTAGTAAAATTATGCAATAGGAATTCTCAATCGGCGATCCGCACTTACTTTCGTGATGCGCCAAAGTATCTTTTTTATGCCTTTGTGCAATTTTTACTTCAATCTTCCCTTTTTAGCTCTTTTTTGCTTTATTTTGCTATTTTGATCACTTATAGGCCTTTACCCTAAAATTAAACAAAATTACCATTAGAAAACTTCAATTAAGCATTGCGAACATCTTTTATCCCTAATTTTAGAGCAAATAAGTCACAATTTGTTGACTCATCCGCAAGTTGATCTAGTATTACATATTTTTAGCTATCAAAAAGGATGACTGGGCCTAAGTATTTTAGTGAAAAAGTAGTAAATTATTAAAGGAAAGTAGTCAATGTTTAAGAACCAAGCTAGAGATATTGTATTACAAAGAGGGTAAATATGAGCAAAAATCATATGATTTACAATAGGAGAGGGGGTATCTATTTATAGGATACAAAAGTTTTCCTTGGCCAATAAAAGATTACCACCCGTCCCAGTGTTATTACAGAGAAACCAGCCCACTAGTGTGTGTCAAATACGGCACTGCCAAGGGTTGGAGGTGCCATCTGGAATCCCTAACCCAACGTCCTTCTATTTTTCCATTATCATGTAGTCACATCCCTAGCTATTCTCAGGCGCCTTCACTCTTTTCCTAGGAATGTGTCTCGCTGCATTGGCAATTCTCTTGTGATGGTGACATTATGGGATGACTTCACTCGTACCCCGCTCAATTTGGCCTAATTATCCTAAATCTACACCAAGCCATTTTCACCCTATAAAAAATTCTCCAACAGAGTAACCTAAAATGTTATCAGAAAAAATAACCAAAAGAAAATAGACCTCACTAAAGCTTGGCATAATGTGATAACAACACAATAGAAGAAAATCTTAGACTTAGAAGTTAGACAAAGAGAAGGATTTGACTCATAAGATAGAAAAGGACAAACTTGAGTATTTTATATGTGAAACTTTTTTTAATAGTAAAAGATACATTAAATAAATTACGAAGAAGAAGAAAAGGAGAGAGAGAAACTCATATAAAGAATCTTGTCATTGGAAAAATTCAAACTATTATTCATGACAGAACATAAAAAGCATAACCTTAAAGAGAACCTCAAAGGTCTCCACAAGCCATAAGGATACTAATACTAATTCAATTGGTTACAATGATTACGAAAACTCTCATTTATAGAGGATTAACGGTGTTTGTTATCACCCTAAAAATATTTTAGATGTCCAAGATGGACAAACTGAACTAAATAAGATAAAATTCCCTAGGTCCGTAGAAGACTATCAATACTTTGTTCACTAAAGATATAAAATAAGTTAATATAACATGAAAAAAAAAGCAACTTAAAATACTAGGTTGGGATCTTAGACTTGACCCTTCCTTGGATATATTTTGTGTCAAAATCGGTCACACTACAAATCTACCTTGATGTAACAAGCACCCAATGTTCTGAAATTTCTCTGTTTAGAAACCCCTTAATAATATTGACTAAACATAAGTTTGGGTGTATTTTCTTACGTTCTTTGTTTGTCTAAGTTTTTTTAAGTCTTATTTGATTAAGCTTGATATATTATCTTCGTATCTACACAACAAGAAATTTATGACAGTTAACTTGTTGGAGTTTTAAGAAACCCTATTATTAGTTCATTTTGTGGCATTTGTTCTAGTATTTTTGTAGTAATTTTACTATGGAGGTTAGAAAATAGAAACAATTAGTATAAATTGTGGCGATTACCAACCCCTAAAAGTTTTCCAAATTCATTACTTTGGGAAATTTTTATCTTTTTGTATAGATTAAAACCTAGATAGACTCTTAAACTTGGCCTAATTTGTAAGTTAGACACTAACTTTACTAGTGATCGAATAAACACTTGGCAAATATGTGCCTTGTGGATAATCATGTCCATCAAATCAGGTGTGTGAAACGCACTTGCTATTGATATGACAAGTGAACCAATTAGATAATGACACATGGAATTTGAATGGAAAATTAGTAAGTGTAATTTTAAAACATAAAAGAAATAAAACAATAAAAAATAATCCCAATTTTCTTCAACCCTAACCCATAGAGGTCCTTTCCCTTACCCCATACCCTAGGTCGTCTGCTCTCTTTATCCCTAGACTAACCCATCCTTCCTCAGTGACCTATATTTTTTTTCAATACTATCTATTTGTTCATTTTTATTTCCTCTTCTTCTTTATTACCTTTTTCCATATATTTGCTCTTATTCTATAGGTAGGCTCATTGCTATATTTCTATTTTCTATCTCATCGTAACATTATATCAATAGATGCTAGAACTTAGATGCATTAAATAGATGAACTTAGACCATCTATTAAATAATTACTTCTTCGACAGAGCATCTTTTTTATGCATCCAATTGAAAAATCAATAGATGCCAGTCGGATACTCCTTTCTTTTCTTTATTTTGATCTGATTGTTGTGGCCTTTTTATTTTTAGTCATATGTGACACGACCTGAACTAGGGCTTTGTCCTAATGGGAATCCCAAGTCCAACCAGGATCGTGGACCACCCCTGTTACTAAACTAAACCTCCAAATATGCATACCCTGAGTCAGATAAATTTTGAACGTATAAGAAGATAGTGTTCATTACAATCCCAGAATTTGGAATAGGTCTATAACCGTGACCAATCCAAACAAGGCCAACCTCCAGTACCCAACTAATAACCACACAAAAACCAAAACAATAACCGAGTTCATGTCCATAACATAACATAAAAAGATGGAATAATTATAAATTCAGTCAAATGGTATCAGCCTCAATACCAATGCTAATACAAAGGCTGGCACCAATACCAACACTGCCCATCCCAACCCCTAATAGTTCCACAAGGCCTCTAACCAAAAAATAATATCCTATTGGGACATGCCCCCAACCATAGCAAAAACCAATATCCATAAAATAAATAAAGTATGAAAAGATGTTCATGATGTGAAATGGAGCCCTCCGTAGTATGAAAGCTCCCCACTTCAACCTAACAACTAATCATGAATCCCATCACTAAGCAAAAGGAGTACAATGGATGGATCGTGCATTGCATGGGGATACAGCCTCCCAAAGAAAGATTAGCGGGTGAACGCTAGCAAGTACTCAAGATAAGGATAACATAATGCCAACCTTTAAAATCAGTACACCAACTCAATGTATCCACAACCATACATACATATATACAACCATGCTGGGAAGAGGG
Organism: Capsicum annuum; assembly: GCF_002878395.1. NCBI lineage: Eukaryota > Viridiplantae > Streptophyta > Magnoliopsida > Solanales > Solanaceae > Capsicum > Capsicum annuum. Next base: position 93,029,871 of record NC_061115.1, read on the forward strand.
AACCAGGTTTAGCATTCATTTAAAACCATTAACCAAAGTATATGAAACTTAACCGTCATAATCCACCCATGGGCTATATGGGTCTAGTTTCACCCCTGGATGGGCCCCGATACATGTAGCCACATGAACCGAAGATACCATAGGAGGAGGGGATTCCCGTTCACCCTTCGCTCTGTGATACATATTTACAAGTGTTAGGGGATTCCCATGTACCCCTCAATTATAGGGTCGCCATGTTGAATCCTCATGTCGGCAAACATGAGTTTCCGGTGTACGTCCTTTTGACTCAACATTCATGGTTAGATATGACACCCCGCCATTATTGACCAATTAAAACCATTAACCCACAACTATACCATCATTCCATTTCTTATTAACCAAGGCTATCATTAGCGGTATCGTCATAACAACTATAGCTTGCAAGCAATGTCCTTATCCAACCTTTTATGAATAAGGGATTCCCATGTACCCCGCAAGTGTACCATTATTAAGTTTACTTGTGGGATTTCATTGTACCCCATAAGGGTGTTTAATTAATCATAACCATGACCATCAAACCTAACCATTCCAAATCATTTATGCCATTTAGGGTTGCATTACCAAGTTATACCATGCAATATTTCCATTAAAACTCCAACATATAGTAAAAGTATTCTCATAGGCATTTTATCAAAGATGTTAGGGGCATAGTCTTTCCAAAACCAAAACCAATTACCAATTAACCATTCCCATACAAGAAATTATCCAAACCACCATTAAAGCATGTAAATCCATAATTAAAACATGGGAAAACTATAACCAAGCATTTATAACAAAAAAATCCGACGTATGATTGAAAACCCAAAATCATACAATAATTATGCCACGAAAACAATTCATATAATATGACTTTAGTTGGAACTAACAATGAGAGAGAAGTATCTTGGCTTAGATTATGAAGATGGTGAAGAGAAATCAGTCATGCACGCCCCAAACTGATCCTCTAGATTAAACCCTAGCCTTCCTTTACCCAAGAGCCTTGGAGAGAATTTGATAGATTTTCTAAGTGCTTCAGATTAGAATATTAGGGTAAATGATGTCCCAAAAGAGTTATAAGTTGTGGGGCCTTATGAGGTTAAGTAGGGAATGTCCATATTACCCCTACTTAAACTGCAAAAAAATCCCACAGGAAGGTACTACAACCTCATACCAGTCGTACCTCGCCATACGAGTAGTACCCACCACTCGTACCCTAGGCCTCCCACTGGACCCCAATACTGTCCATCATACGACCCTCCAAGCCGAGTTATCCTATCATATGACTTGTACCCTTGACCCATACCCACCACATATGAAAATCAAAGAGGATTTAGACATTGTCTACCATATGAGTCATACCATATATTATGGCTCAAGGTGAGCCCCTCGTACTCAAATCTAAGTTAAGTAACCAAGTTTCATATTAAGTGATAGAAAAACCAAACCGTATGAACCGTCACATACCATACGACTCATACCCACCCAAGTCGTACCCAAACTAGAAACTAATCCAACCCATCAACCAACACTGGTCATCATAAAACCAAGACCATACCAACCATACACCATCATACGACTAGTACCCTTAGTCGTATAATGTCCAGAAACCAAAAATCTAGGAAATTTTCTATGGTTCCAAAACCCAAGGTGTTTCATTCTTCCCCACTAGGATTATTCGTCCCCGAATGACGGATAAGGTAGGCTAAGCATAAGCATGATTCATTGCATTATCAAACATCAATCTAGCCTTTACCCAAGTTAGAAAACAAAGATGTGTTCAAGAACACAGACCTTCCACACGAATATCCGGAGTAGAAAACAAGTGAGGATACTTGGACTTCATGTCCTCTTCCATTTCCCATGTAAACCTCTTCCACCTTGTGGTTTCGCCGTAGAACCTTAATCGAGGCCACATCCTTGGTACACAACCAACGAACCTGTCGATCCATGATCTCAACGGGGGTCTCTTCAAAAGATAGAGAATCCAAGATACCCAATTGTTCTGAAGGAAAAATCGAAGAACAATCACCAAGACACTTTCTCAACATAGCGACATGAAATACAAGATGAATGGAGCTCAAACTAGAAGGAAACTCCTATTCATAAGCCACATTACCAACCCTCTGCAAAATAACATAAGGACCAACATACAAAGGACTGAGCTTTTTATTTTTTCCAAACTGTATTACTCCCTCCATGGGAGACACCTTGAGGAACACCCTATCCCCAACCTCAAAATCTAAGTCCCTACGCCTCACATCTGCAGAGGAATTTTGGTGACTTTGGCCATCCTTAAGCCTATATCAAATTATCTTTACCTTCCTCATAGCTTAATAAACCAAATTCGGGCAAACATATCTGCCTCACTAAGCTCGAACCATCCGATAAGAGATCTACACCTCCTACCATACAACGCCTCAAAAGGGTTATTTTAATACTAGAATGATAACTATCATTGTAAGCAAAATCTACAAGAAGTAGATGTTCAACCCAGCTACCACCATAGTCAATCACACATGCACAAAGTATATCTTCCAATGTCTAAATAGTCCTTTCTACTTGCCCATCCATCTACGAGTGAAAAGTAGTACTCAGGCTAACCATAGAACCCAACCCCTTCTAAAATGACCACCAAAAGTGAGATAAAAATTGCATACCATGATCAAAGATAATCGAAACAAGTACCCGGTGCAGCTTCACAATCTCATAAAGATACACCCTTGCATAATTCTCAATTAAAAAGTTAGTCCTCACTGGAAAAAAGTGAGCCGACTTTGTTATCCTATCCATGATAACCCAAATTGAATCAAATTGATTCCAAGACCGAGAAAGACTGGTAATGATTGATCACTTACCATTTATATTCTGGCAAATTAATTTCCTGATATAGCCCATTAGGCCACTTATGCTCAACTCTCACTTGTTGACACACTAAACACTTGGCCACAAAATTAGCCACATCCTTCTTCATACCATTCTACTAATACATCTCCTTGAGATCATGATAAATTTACATTGAACCAGGATGAATAATAGTGTGATTCATGCGCCTCAGCCAACACTCTTTCTCATAAACCATCAACATCAGGAATACATAATCGTCCTTGGTACTGTAAGGTACTATCACCACTGATCTCAAGTACCACTACCTTTTCCCCGCCTATATCATCCTTTATTTTCACCAATATAGAATCTAACATTTGTCTTTTCTTGATCACTGCACCAAGAGATGACCGCACCACTTCCTGTACCAACTCACCACCATCCTTGAAGTCTAGAAGACAAACCCTAATATTAGCCAAGAGGTGAATATCCTTTACTAACTCTGGTCTCTCCTTATCCACATGAGCTAAAATCCCCATAGACAACCTATTAAGAGCATCAGCAACAACATTAGCCTTACTGGGATGGTAGTGAAGACTCATGTCATGGTCCTTGGGTAGATCAAGCTATCTCTTTTGCCTAAGATTTAGCTCTTTCTGAGTGAACACATACAGAAAGATGTTATGACTAGAAAAGATGTCCACGTGCACTCCATACAAATAGTGTTTCCAGATTTTTAACGTAAACAGAATAGCTAATAATTCCAAATGATGAGTAGGATAATTCCTTTCATGCACTTTCAACTACCTAGAGGCATAGGTAATCACCTTACTATGTTCCATCAAAACATAACCAAGTCCTACCCAGGACTCATCGCAGTAAACCACAAACACCTCATTCGCTTCAGGAAAGGTCAAAACCAGAGCTGAAGTTAGATTATCCTTAAGCTTCTCAAAACTACCTTCACAAGCATCCAACCAAGAGAATTTTACCTTCCTCTAAGTCAACTTAGTCAATGAGGAATCTATCTTCTAGAAACTTTCTACAAACCTCCTATAATACAAGGCCAAACCTAAGAAGCTCCAAATGTCGATTGGATTCATAGGTATAGGACACCTTTTAACTAGCGCCACCTTTTGTAGATCCACCGTGATTCCTATACTAGAAATAATATGACCCAAAAAAGTAATAGCAGTCAACCAGAATTCACATTCAAAGAATTTAGCATACAACTTCTACTCTTTCAAGGTCTGCAACACCACACGAAGGTGATTGTCATGATCCACCTTGCTTTTACAAAAAACCAGGATGTCATCAGTGAACACAATGATAAAAAGATCTAAAAAATATCGAAATATCCTATTCATCAAATCCATGAATGCTGTTGGAGCATTGGTCAACCCAAATGACATCATCAAGAACTCAAAGTGCCCATACCAAATTTGGAAAGCTGTCTTAGGGATATCCACCTCCCTAATCTTGAACTGATGACACCCAGACCAAAGATCTATCTTAGAAAAGAATTTGGCATCTTGTAATTAATCAAATAAGTCATCTATCCTTGGAAGAAGATACTTGTTCTTAATTGTCATCTTATTTAATTGCCTATAGTCAATTCACATTCAAAGAGAATCATCCTTTTTGCATTCGAATAAAACTGATGCACCCCACAGGGACACACTAGGATAGATGAAACCCTTATCCAGAAGATCTTTAAATTGCTCCTTGAGTTCTTCAACTTAGCTGGACCCATTCTATAAGGAAGAATAGATATTGGATGAGGGTCCAAACCAAATAAATCCCAAACTCAATCTCCCTATCCGAAGGAACACCAAGAAGGTCATCCGTAAAAACCTCAGGAAACTCATTCACCACCAAAACTGAATGCAAAGAAGGACCTTTCGAGTTAAAGTTTTTAACCTAGACCAAATAATAGAGACACCCTCTAGAGATCAACCTCTGAGATCTAAGATATGACATAAACTTTCCCTTAGGATCTAGGGAACCATCATCCCACACAATAACCCATTTGCCAGGGAACTTAAAGACAACCCTACGGGTTCGACAATCTAAGGACTCATAGCATGAATGTAACCAATCCATCCCCAGAATAACATCAAAATCCACCATATCTAATTCGAAAAAATCCACCAATGTCTCCTTCTACCAACATATACCACATACCCTGTATAGACTCTTTTAGCAATCACAAAGTCACCTACCAGGGTAAAAATGGGATAAGGATCTAAAATAACCTTGGGATCAAAACCAAAACACATAGCTACAAATGGGGTCACATAAGAGAGAGTGGACCTCGAGTTAAGTAAATAATAAATATCTCAAGAAAAAAGTTGTAACGTACCAGTCACGAGATCAGGCGATGCCTTAGATTCCTATCGAGTAGTAAGAGCATACAACCTATTCTAGCTTATGTTGGTACCAAAAGTAGAAATAGATATAGAAGCCTCTCCCTTTGATGTAGGAGCAAATGAGAAAGAAACCAAAACCTCATTCGCTCCCGAAGCAACCTTGCCAACTAGATAATTTCTAAGCATGCGGCCTGGCTGACCATACTTAAAGCAATTATCTCCCCATCATCAATGAATCCCTGATGTAATAACCATAGAACATACAAAAAGGACATGATGAAGCTAGTTGTGCCCCACTAGCCTGAGATTGGGCACCCTATTCCCTGAAGTTGTCACCACCCTGCTGATGCCTATCACCTGACAACTTTGAGTAAAGAAAACTAACTATGGAGAAAGAACCAGAACTCCCCGACTTCTTATTTAACCACTAACCCCCATCCCTACTATTTTGTTGTTGACTACTTTGCTTAGAGAACCTAAACTTTTTACCCTGACTTTCCCCTATCTCAGCTTGCTTTTTCCTTTCCTTCTCTACCTATTGCTTATGAATAATCAACCTAGACATATCCAAGTCATTGATCAGCAATACAGTCTTTTTTTCAAGGATCAAATCCTGAGATAGTCCTAAAGCAAATTTTCTCATCCTAGACCTCATATCAGATACCAATTCCAGAGCATACCTAGACAACTAGTGAAATGTCAAAGCATACTCTTTAACATAAATCTTCCCCTATATCAGATTAACAAACTCTTCTGCCTTTGTATTTCTCAACTTTGAGGAAAGAAGTGGTCTACAAAGCATTAAAGAAAGTCTCCCACAAGGATGATTCGTCAACACCACCTCTTGCCCTATCATATTCCTCATACCGTTGGTGTAACACATCTTTAAGCCAGTAAGCTACAAACTCCACCCCTTCCATATTCCTGGCATGCGTAATCCTGAAAATATTTTCCATCTCATCTAGGAAACCCTGAGGATCCTCCTCCACCTTAACACCAGTAAAGGTTAGAGGACGCATCTACATGAACTGTCTAACCCTTGTGGCCTTAGATGATGCAATATCAGATACACCATGCTTAGCCTGAGAAGCTACAAACTGAGCAATCATATGAATCGACTAATGAAACTCAGCATTTGTCATATTATCTTGAGGAGGAATAAAAAGAATTGATAAAACTCCAGGATTATCAGGGATGGGACCTCTAGACCGAGTATGGACCCCTTGAATTGACCATGCCCCATCAACATCATCCCTGGTTTGGGCAGAGGAGTTTCCTTGAACTTTAAATCATCGAGGCATGATCTGAAAAGCGAACAAATAGAAATTAGAAAGGACCTTACACCTTGCAACTTAAAATAAAACACAAGAAAGAGAAAAATTCCTAAATGACTTGTAGCCTCTCCTTTATATGTGTGGCACTCTACACACCCTTAAAAGAGACTCTACTCGATATGTCTTTGTGGACTCCCAATTGACCATGAACCTAAAGCTCTGATACCAACTTGACACGACCCAAACTAGGGCCTTGTCATAATGGGCATCCTAAGTCCAACCAGGACTGGAGACCACCTCTATTACCCAACCCAACCTCCAAATAGACATACCTTAAGTTGGATGAATTCCAAACATAAAACAAGATAGAATTTATTACAATCCCAGACTCTGGGGTGGTCCATAACTATAACTAACCCAAACAAGTCCAACCATCCAGTACCTAACCAATAACCATGCCAAAACCAAAATAATAACCAATTTTCTATACATAACATAGCATAAAAGAATGGAATAATCATAAATTCAATCAAATGGTAGCAGCCCTAATACTAATGCCAACACTAAGACTGACACTAATACCAACACCACACATTCCAACCTATAGTAGTTCTAAAAAGCATCTAACCAAAAAAAAAAATATCGATTGGGACATGCCCCAAACTATATCCAAAACTAATATCCATAAAATAACAAAAGTATGAAAAGATGTCCATAATATAAAATGGAGCCTTCTGTGGTATAGATGCTCACCATTTCAACCCAAATTCAATCACTAAGCTGAAGGAGTGGAATGGCCGGTTCCTGCATTGTGTGGGGATATAGTTCCACGTAGACGGGTTAGCGGGTGAACACTAGTAAGTACTCAAAATAAGGATAAAATAATGACAACCTTTAAAACTAGTAAACAAACCATTGTATTCACAACCATACATACATATATATAACTATTCTGGGAAGAGGGAATCGAGTTTAGCATGCATTTAAAACCATTAACCTGGATATGTGTAACTTAACCGTTATAATCCACCTACGGGCTATGTGGGTCCAGTATCACCTCCTAGACGGGCCCCGATATATGTAACCGCACAAAATAGAGATACCATAGGAGTAAGCAATAAAAATTAGGACATTTAGCTAGAGATCGTAAATTACCTAAAAATCCAAAAAATAAACAAATATCAGAAATAAAAATAGAAAATACAGAATACATGCAGATAGATTATATAGATTATGAATTAGAAAGTGAGGATAGTATATATGAAATATCAGAAAATGACACAGATAATGAAATAGATAGTGAAATAGATGAATCAAATCACTGAAGAAGATATAAAAATAATAACAAAGGAGGAATATCTAAATGATGAAGGAACAGACCAAAAAATAATATTTGACAGTAACATATTTGATGAAATAAAAGGAAAAGAATTACACTTACGTGTAGAAAAAATATTTAAAATACCAACAATAAAAAATATATTTACTAGGAAAAAAGAAGAATATTATGTAGTAAGCCAAAAGGAACATGTAATAGACTGTAGATATACAAAAGGTAAAGCTAGTATACCACTAGTAACAAAAAGAATAATTAATAAAGAGATAAACGATATAAAAGTAGAGACCCAATAAAATATGTACACCTTGGAGGTACAGATATATTAATAAAAGCATGTTTTAGAGAAGGAATAGATACACCAATAGAAGTATATTTAGGAGATGATAGAATTATAAAACCTATAGAAAAAAGCATAATAACTGCCATAAAAGGAAATTTAATATACCAAAAATTTAAATTTATAATAAGTGCAAATTATTCAGTAACGGTAACAGATAAAAATATAGATAAATCATTAGTATTACATTGGAAAATATCAGGAATAGAATTAACCCCAAGAAGTAAAATATTTATAGCAAGATGCAAAAAATTTATATGTATTAACAATAAAACATAAAATAACTGAAAAAAATAAGATTAACAAAATACAAATAGAAAGTCCATTCGAACAAATTGTAAAAACAATAGATTATAATGATTATAGCTATAGAGACATAGATATAGAAGAAAATTTAGAAATAATAAAGGATAGAATAAGTACAACGAAAAGGATAGCTGATGAAAAACCAGAATCATCAAGCTCATAAAAAAGAACAAGTTATGAAACAAATTCAACAAATAATTTAAACCAACATTACACAACAGGAAAGGTAAATGAAAAAGAATATTTAATACTCTTAAATACAGGACAAGAAGAAAATTATATAGCAAAATATCTAGTAAAAAATGAAGAAATAAAAACTGATAATGATATATGACCAGATCTACCAAGAAGTTTAATAAATAGTAAAAATATAGCAGAAAAAAAAATAATAATAGGAATTAGAAAAATAAAAATAGAATTTGAAGTAAAGGAAGAAATGCAAAAAGCAGACATAACATTAGGAATAAAATGGCTAGAACAAGTAAAACTATATAATATAGAACATACACAATTAACCTTAACATATAACAGAGAGAAGTTATTCTTAAAAAGAGCCTTAACATAAAATGAAAATATATGTATTAATGAAGATAGTAGTAGAAGGACATTACAGTAGATATTATATGCCTATGATAGATACAGGAGCAGAAGCTAATTTATGTAGATATAATTGCTTACCAGAAAGCAAATGGGATAAATTAAAAACACTAATAATAGTTAAAGGATTTAATAATGAAGGAAGCTTAATTACTTATAAAGCTAGGAATGTAAAAACACAAGTATGGGCTAAGATATTAACAATAGAAGAAATTTATAATTATGAACTAACATCAAACGACATACTTTTAGGAATGCCATTTTTAGATAAATTATACCCACATATAATAACTAGAATAGATTGGTGGTTTACAACACCATGTAAACAGAAAGTAAGAGCAAAAAGAGTTAATAATAAAATAAAAAAGAAAACTGATTGGATAAAAGGAAGTGAAAAAATTACACAAAAATTAGAAAATATAAAAAATACTGAAGATACAATAGAACTAGTCGTATTTTCGATAAATAAAACAGAAATAACTATATTTTCAATAAATAATATAGAAATAATTACGAAAAAATTAGAACAATTATATAGTGAAGATCCATTAAAAGGATGGGAAAAACATAAAACTACTATAAAAATTGAATTAATAGATAAAAATAGCATAATAACCCAGAAACCACTAACATATAATTTTGACGATTTAAAAGAATTTAAAATGCATATAGATGAATTATTAGAAAAATAATATATACAAAAAAGTAATAGTAAACATAATAGTCCAGCATTTATAGTAAATAAACATAGTGAACAAAAAAAGAGGAAAAAGTAGAATGGTTATTCACTATAGAAATTTAAATGCAAAGACTATGACATATAATTATCCAATACCAAATAAGATATTAAAAATAAGACAAATACAGGGATATAATTATTTTAGTAAATTCGATTGTAAATCAGGATTTTACCATTTAAAGTTAGAAGAAGAATCTAAAAAATTAACCGCACTTACGGTACCACAAGAATTTTATGAATGGAACGTGTTACCATTAGGATATAAAAATGCACCAGGTAGATATCAACATTTTATGGATAGTTATTTTAAACAATTATCTAATTGTATAGTATACATAGATGATATATTATTATATACAAAAACTAAAGAAGAACATTTAAAATTATTAGGATAATTTACAGATATAATAGAAAAATCGGTAATAAGTCTAAGTGAAAAGAAAGCTGAAATTATGAAAGATTAGATAGAATTTTTAGGAATACAAATAGATAAGAGTGGAGTAAAAATGCAACAACATATAGTACAAAAAATAATAAATTCGAAAGAAGAATTAGATACAAAAAAGAAATTACAATCATTTTTAGGATTAGTAAACCAAATAAGGGAATATATTCCAAAATTAGTAGAAACTTTAAAACCACTACAGAAAAAATTAAAAAAGGATGTAGAATATAACTATAATGAAGAAGATAAAAAACAAGTTCAGAAAATAAAATTACTTTGTAAAGAATTACCAAAACTACAATTTCCAGATGAAAATAGAAAATTTATATATATAGTAGAAGCAGATGCTAGTGAATGTAGTTATGGAGGAGTACTTAAATACAAATATGAAGCAGAAAAATTAGAACACAATTGTAGATACTACTCAGGTACGTTCAATGAAACAGAAATAAAATAGAAAAGAAATAGGAAAGAATTATGTTCATTATATAAATGTTTGTTAGCATTTGAGCCATATATTGTATATAACAAGTTTATTGTACGAACGGATAATACACAGGTACGCTGGTGATTAACAAAGAAAATACAAAATTCAGTTACAACAGAAGAGATTCGGAGACTAGTCTTGAATATATTAAATTTCACATTTATAATCGAAGGAATTAGTACTAACAAAAATGTTATTGAAGATTACATATCAAGACAAAACTACACAGACTGACATAATAGAAGAGGAAACTCTAGAAAAGATATTCAACACCCTAACTACGGTTTCAATGAAAGTGGACAATATGGGTAATGAAATAGAAAAGCTAAAGACTAATGAAGTTAAACTGAAGTCTATAGCTACAAATCAGCTAACTCAGCAGTGTGCAGAGCTATGTCGATTGGAAGACATTAAAGTTCCAGAGCTAGAAGAAGATGATGGGACACTCCATAAAACCCATAATATTTATCAATCTACTTCTGCAGGTACAAGCAAAGGAGTTAGGAAAAACACAAATATGAACCTAAACAAGCTATTTGATAAACCATATATACCAAATACATCAAAAGATCCCATGTTTATACCCCCACAAATTACCACATACCGAGATAGTTTAAACCAAGACAAAAAGACTTACAACTACACAGACATATATAGAAAATATCTAAAATGTACAAACCTTTTTAAATACTAACCCCAGAGCTATAAACATCCAAGAACCAGATACATACTATATAACCTAAAGATTGACCGGATATAATAAGCTAATTGCTTTACCTAAAACCAAACCAAGTCTAGTTAAAACTTGCTATGAATATGGACTACTCAGTACTGTATATACCTCTGATGCAAATGAGATATCCACTATACCAGAAATATATGAAGCATTTAGCATTTTCAAAAGAATAACCAAAGGTACCCTATTTTTTATAAAAATTTACACAACACCAGTAAAGATATTATATGATGAAGTTAAAAAACCAATTCAAGTTGTAAAGATAGGAATGGCACGAGATATGATTATACCACAAGATATTATTCCACAACCAGAAATACCTAGAATTGAGATACCAAAATTTTATGCGAATAAGAGGATTATCGGACTATCTACAATTTTGCATGAGCTAGCAAACATATACCGCAACCAAAATCCCATATGGAGTTATTATTCAAGAAATCATGTACGAATATATTCAAATTCAAAGAAATTATGAGAAATAGATATGGAAACTATTAGGCAATGGATTCTGACGTTGCTCAAACCAGAGACGGAACCTATCGCCAGAGCTATCAGAGAAAAATTTATTTCAGAAGAATTATTAACCAGATATTGCAAGACAATTGGACATAAATATCCAGATCACAAATTTTCAAAATGTAATGGAGGAGATAATAATATCCCGGAAGTTCAGCTAGAATAGAAGAAAAATCAACCAAGAAGATAAGAACGCCAACTGGAAGATACAAGATAAGAAGCAATAATGGAGATATGGAAAAGCAGCAGATACGACAACGAGAAGATATCAACGGACTAATAATAGAAGACAAGCTATTAAATTGTGAAAGCGACATGTAAACTTTCACAATTTGCTTTACGTAAAATATTGAAACCTTTTGTATAGGCTTTTGACTATTATTAGTCTAGGCATTAATAATTTTTGTCTTATTAGAAGACTTTTTGTAAAGTAGACTAGGTAGATAATGTTAGAAACGTGAATACTCTTGTAAAGATTTTAGAAACGTGAATACTCTTGTAAAGTTTCAGTCTATAAATAAGATGAACCGAAGGCATTGTAAAGCAAGCCTTCATGTGTTGAAGCAAAAACTCTCTCTTGTCCACAACAAATATTTTACTTAATTATTAAAAAACAGGTATATTTCAATGGAAAAAGCTATGGAGGAAAAGCTACCCGAACAGGTATATTTATTTATGATTATGGATAGCTAAATTCATAATTCCCAACAATCATGGTATGATAAAATAAATTCAAGTTAGTTACTTTATAGTAGAATTATTCGAAGAATAGTATGTCAAGAAGTTTATTATCAAAGTGGAAAAGGAGAAAAATCCCTAAGAACTATGTCATCCTAAAGGTGAAACCAATGAGGCAAGAAGCCGTGGAGGGGAGTAACCAGAGTAGAGGCGCTATTTAAGGGAAAAATATCCAGATTACCATGCTAATAGTGATGGAAGAACATGTTATTTAAGAATAATCTAGTATATAGTAATCTAAGATGACCATATTTTGTTATGTACATGATTGAAGGAAATATTTTGAAAAGAGCAATTTTATGAAAATGAATAATTACTTATCTGATGTAATGATAGATAAATTTAAAATACTTATTTTGTATGTGATTAAGGATATAGGAATAATAGATATAAGGAAAAACATATTAGAAAAAATATTCGATAAAGATTATATAGCTAGAATAAATTACATACCACACTTACCTAATTACTCTTATAAATACCTATATACACATTAACTATGATAAACTATGTATATTTAGAATTTTGAAAAATAGATATAAAATATATACAATTTCTTAGTAAAAATATAAAAGAGTTAATAAGATTAAAACAAACAACTACAAAATATTACAATAAAATATTTAGTCAATTTTAAATGATAGATAATCTTAAAGTCATAATCTTATATATACTTAGAGATATAGAAATTATAGATATTAAGAAAATAATATTAGAAAAAGTATTAGACTATGAAATTAAAACTATAAGTTGAATAGCACAGTTATACCTGGATAATTACCCAGATGGATATTATTCAGATTAGGAGATGTTAGAATATATTAGAAAAACTAGAGAAAATCAAGATAATTTAAATGAAGAAATTAATTATAGAAACCAAATTAGAAAAATAATGGAGAATCTAAAAGAAAAATTAATATGGATAGAAGAAACCTTAGAAAATTTAGGAAAAAGTACATGTGATGGTTTATATAATTTAAAAAACTCGGTAATAGAAGAACAACACAAGATAATAAATAACATTGAAAATCTAGAATTAGATATACATTACAGTACAATTAGGATAAATTATTATATAGAAATCTGTAACTCTGCAATTACTACAGGATAAAATGATAGACTACGAATATTTAAAATATTGGAGACAAAATATGGATGAAATAATATTACTAGAAAAACTTACGAAAGATAATCTAATTGGATATTTATCACCCTCAAGATATGAATATCGATAAAACTAACACAAATAGACTTAAAATAAAAATATATAGAGCAGTTAAGAAATATCCACGCACAAAGAAAAATAGATCCATTATACATATGATAGATAGATCTATTTCACAAGTTAGTTATCTGCACCCGGTCTCCAACTTATGCATGTTGATTTGAGATTGTTTATAATAGGTACTATGTGAATTTTGGACTCACAATTTCATTATTGATGGTACTCTTTGTTCTCAAAAAATAGGTTCCTGCTGCCTTGCAGAATTTTGCCTTATCAATAAATATACCCTCAGTGTGCTATGAATCATTTTGTTATGGAATTTGACCACTTTGGTCATTTCTAGCCTTTGCATATGGATCACTATCACTTTATTTGTCGTGTCTTTAACATTGGTATGAGATATTGATACTTATCAAGGTTAATAATTCCTTTGGCTAATGGAGGAAGATCTAAAAATGTAGAAATAATTGGTCGTCCTCCCCTATCAAATGTCGTATTAGCTAGAAAATCTATTAATTGATTTCCTTCTCTATATGTGTGATTAATATAGTTGCATACCCGTATAAGTCCCCAAATATTTTCAACTATGATCCTAATTCGCCAAGGAATGTGTCAGGTGTCATCCAATATGTTTTTCATCACCACAGAATCAATTTCAAGACATATTTGACTAATGTTCTCTGAAATACAGTGTGTTATAACCTCCTTAATGACTACTGCCTCTGCTTCAATATTTGTTCCTTCCTGAATCTCTTCCAACTGAACATATAATAAGTCTCCTTATCTATTCCTTAGACAAAATCCATAGGATGATCTACCTAGATTACCTCTACTAGCACCATTCTTGTTACATTTAAAACCAGTTCTAGAAGGAGTCCAGGTAACTTGCTTAGGATATATTCTTTGCTCGTATCTTTCAAGGAAAACAACCAAGTTTAACCAGGATCTTGGTATGTGATGCAGTGAGGGGTACATTATCCTACATATTTGCCAAATTTTATTATTCATCTTATAAACCATGTTGCGGGATTGTTGTTTATCATGTATTAAGCTGTTTCTCTATTTCCACAACTCTTAAAGAATGATTGCAGACACTAGTGTGATCCCCATCCTTTATGTAACATCATCTGTGGGAATGTTAATCTTTCATGCCCTCCACATTAGGAAAAATAACTTGAATGGTATCTTTCTAGGGAAGATATAATTAAAAATATGCTCCTTCTTCTCCCTGTGTCTAGAGTATTCCCATGCTGATCTAACTGAGAATTTTCCATTATTTTCTACTATCCACCATGTGTTATTCAGAATATCTTCTTTTTGGTGGTAAGCAATGGAAAGTTTGATATGCTCCACCATTTCTTATGGTATTCATGTTTATAGTTTGGTCATATTTTATCCTCTATAATCTACAAACTCTTTTACTTCAATTTCTTTTGTGGTTGTAATTTTTGGAATAATCTAAAGCAGTCTAATTGTCAAACCAGAAACTAGAATTCCCACTCTTAATCTGCCACCAAATTTGATATTCCACATGTTGCCTCTTTGTTATCAGCTTCTTCCAATATTAGAGAGCCATAACTTGAATGGATCATTACTAGGTAATGCTTATTACAATATTTATTTTGCATGAAAGATGTCCAGTATGATGATCTAGTTCTACAACTCCACCATAGTTTGCTAAAAAGTTCCTTTGATATAGCAAATATTGATCTAGAACCCAAACCACCATATCATTTGGCTAAACACACATCCTTCCATTTCATCCAAAGTCTACCCTTGCTTTCCACTGAATGTTTCCGAAAAAAGACTTAGCAAATAATGTATAAATCTGCCTCATCACACATTTGGAAGGGATTGCTATAGATAAAAGATGTACAGGGACACTCTATATACATTTTCAACAAGTACGGCCTTACCACCAACCGTTAGTAATCTTGCTCGCCAAGAATCCATTCTTTTCCCAATTTTTATTGACAATACTATCATAATAGGATATATTGTTTATACTATAGAAAATAGGACAACCAAGATATATAAAAGAAAAATTACCTTGTCTAACTGATGTTGACCAAATTACACATCTAAACAAAATATAAAGTGACCATTGGTCAAATATAGAATTCAACTAGGTAGGGGTCTCTCCCATAGGAAATAAGTTGAAATATCTATCAAGATGTTTGTCTAAGCTATAAGTAAATAGTTTACAATAAAGAGGCGGATTGCAAATTAGAATTATTATAGTAATAGTTATTTATTTTGTTGGATTTGTAATCAATAAGAGATAATCACAAGGATTGTGTTCCCCAGTAACTTCAGAACTCAGTAGGTTCTTTATACTTAGTAATCTCTTATTGTGCTTGACATGCAGAATTTATAGATTATGTTCACCTAAATAGCTTTATGCACTTTTGTAAGCAACTATCCTCAACTAAGTTTTATCTTCTCCTGAGTTTTGTATTACTAACCCCTATCTGGATCCCAGCAATAGCTTCCGTGATCAGCTCAAGCTAGTTATTAAAAGTTGATAGCTCCAACGACTCATTATTTATTCCCTTTTCCCATATTTTACCCCTACTTTCATTATGAGTAAAGATAAGACAATTTTTAACCTATGCATTTGTTAAAAAGCAATAAAACTAAAGAGAATAAACAATACACGGCCAAACACCCTTTGAGGACATTTCACACTACAAACACAACTTGATTAATACATCATGGTTCTCACAACCCTCTCATAATTATAAGCACACAATAATAATTCTAAGAATAAATGATAACTATGAATTTACAAAGAATAAGATGAAAAACCACAAATCACTCTTTGAATTGAAACATTAAAAATCTATATTTGTACTTGGAAAAAATAATATGCCTTCAAAGTAGTAATAGAATATAAACTAAAACAATAGACCCATTAAGAGTATCTATAGTCAAAAAGGAAACCTATCCTAACTAAATTGAGATTACAAGGTAGTGTCAGTCCTATGCAATGATTTGTAGAGTTTGGCAATGACTTATTGTGTGTTTTTTTTCATCCGTTGCTTTTTCTTCCTTGTTGTTTATGATGACTTGTGTAGTCAATCTATGAGCCGTAAAGTTACTTGATGCTACTGGCTAAATTTTGCACACTTTCAGTAATTTGTTAGTCCCACTTAGGATAATCCTAGGTGACAACGCATATAGTCTTATAATGATTCGTAAGCAACACTCATCTCCCCTAGCACCATCTTGTACATCTTTAGGACTCTGGATCAATTTTCTCAATATGACTTACCCAATGAATCATAGTGTAACCCAATGAGCCATAGGATTTTTCTATAGTTAGCTTATACTTCACTTCTAAAGGCCCAAAAATTTATTGGAGTCACCAAAACTATAACTACGAGTCATAATCTGACCCAACGACTCATGGCCTAGTGACCGTTTCCAAACTTGTGCCAATTATTCTCCTTTTTCTTTGCTCATTTTTTACTCCTATTTTCCTGTAAAAATACAATAAAAACATCATATCCATATAAATAATCCCTTAACTTAGCATATTTTCCATGTTTTGAGCATCGAAAGTTTTGTGAAACCATTGTACATCAACAACCTAAACTTAGAATATTCACATGTCCTCAAGAAAAGAAAACAACACAAAATAGAGATGCTTAACCAAGAGAAACCTAGGAGACCTAGAACAGTCAGTTCACAACATTGTCAACCCCATCTATCATTTAATTTTGAAAACCACTATACATACATACATTGCTCACTACCATAACACAAAGGGATCAAGAGATGGTATCAGGCTATAAACACAGAACCAAGAAATAAGAGCAAATGACATTTGATCGAACAGATAAAAACACTAATGCAATCGTTATGCCCTTACCACGAAGAGGTCTCATTCGCTCTTAACCTTAAGTATATAATATAATCAGGGATTGATGACACACTTACTCTCTCAAAAAAGTTCAAACAATGTGCATGAAATATCATAGGTTTAACCTTAGTTTGTATGTCTTAGTTCTTCAAATAGTTAGAATAATATCACTATAGGACTTTTCTCAACTTGAATTGTAGGTTTGGTTGGATATGGTAGATATGGTTATAGTCACTTAACCCTCCTTGACACTATACTACTTTAGGCTTCACTTATCAACATCTTTTATTTTTTTCCCTTATTATCGTTTATTTTTCCATGGATTTCAGATGCAGCTTTTTCTTTCCATAATTTCTAGACTTCTTTATTTTACCCCATCTGAATCTTATATCTTTTCTTTTTACTAACCTTTTTTTCATACACATTTGGTTCTATTCACCCTTATGATAGCCACTCTTCACTTAGGTAATTAGACTGAGTTGAGGTACACAGCGTCCAAAGAGGGACCAAGGCAAAAATAGGTTCAATACAACATAAATTGGGAGTTGAAATGGTTAATAAATGAAATGGTTCAATTTAGGCTTAAACTTGGGATCAAGGGATATACATTCCCTTTGATCGGGAATTTAGGCTAAAATAGGAGTTAGTCAACAGCGACCTATGATCATTTCCTAATCAATTACCTTACAACCTAGGCAATACTACCCAAGCAAGTTCTATATCACATACACAAAGTGAACAATATAAGTGTAATACCCCTTCTGAAAGCTTCTTGCATCATACGACTCAGTTCCTTAAGTTGTACATATTCATACGAATCGTATGTAGTGAGTTGTACCCATTTTAGTGTGGGATTATTTGAGTTCTGTTTAAGTTATGAATTGTACCTAGAAGTCATCAATCATGGTGCGAGTCATATGAATTAAAGTCTTGATTTCATCAGCGTAGGCTCCCTAAGATTCTGTCTAAGTTATGAGTGAAAGGCTACAAGTCATGCAGAGATGATACTAGTTGTACGTTTATACTCGTATGTCGACCAATGTATGCTCTCTTATATCCTGCTAAGCTTACGAGTTAGAAGGCCTAGTCGTACCTTCACCATACGAGTTGTATAGTTGACTCATAAAGACTGACGATCAATTTGTGTAAAGTTCAATTAAAGGGTCTTTTGGCCTTTTCCCCTCTATTTACTCCCAAACCTATAACTCTAACTTTAAATCACTTAACAACATCATATCTCCTCCCATCCTCAAGAACATCAAGGTTAGGGTTTCTTTCACCAAGTCACCTTTTAAGTCCCAAAGTTCAAGCTCTCTTTATAAGTTAAGAAATTCCAGGTATGTGGGGTTTATGAACAAGATTATTCTTCCATCCTTGTGCCCAAAAAGCATGATCTTTAGATTGAATTTATATCTGTTTTATTAGGGTTCATCCCTTAAATACTCATATATTTAAGTATATCTTTATCTTGTTATTTCAAGGATAAAGATGCTTAAAGGTTACATTTATTCATGTTTTGAACCTTAAGAATGATATTGTGATTTGAATTTCATTACTTTGATTTAGATTATGATGAAATATTTCTATGTGGGTATTGAGCCTAATATTTTGTCATAAGTGTTCTTAAAGAAAGTAAGAGTTTCAAGATTCAAGAAGAAGCATTAAGTTTACCAGAAAGTTTAAGCCCTTATGAAGTTCTATTCATGTGCACTATATCATGATTTAAGAAGGCTTGATGCTTTGATCTAAAGATATGACATGAAATCTACAACTTGTTCATTTTGATTATGATTTAAATTAAAGAAAAGCATAACTGGTTTTCATTCTATAAACCCTTATGCTATTTTAAGATGGATTTCTTAAGTGTGTGTATGTGTGTGTATATATATATATATATATATATATATATATATATATATATATATTCTGGAGTAGTATTTAGCATAGAGATGGGAATATAGATGAGCAATTCCTAGAAACTACGAGCCACCATAGGTTAAGCTTCTTTCCCAATATGGATAGAATATAGTGATCACTTAAGTTAAGGTTGTATTCCGATGGCAAGGAAAGAATAGCTCTCCCCAACATAGGTAAGATATTGGTGTTAACCTCCTCAGACAATGTTTTTATAATGACAAACTAATGAATGAATCTTTTGTAGAATAAAGGATGCAAGATACTAGAATATTTCTAATCATAAAAGAATCAAGAATCTATCAAAGATCTCTCTAAGAAAGAAAGGACCAGTAATTTCAACAAGATCATGACACTCTCTAAGAAAAGAAGGACCAGAATCTCAAGAAGATAACGGCACTTACATAGAAATCTTGGAAATGAAATAGCATTCCCAGATTCATGGAAGATTGAATCAATCAGAAAATCAATCAGGATCTAAACGGAAGAAAGAAGGACACAACTATCACACAGACATCAAAGACAAAAGGAAAGGAAAGATCATAGATATATCAGATATGGACTTGATCCAAAGCCATATATGGACACATCAAATGGATATATTCCTCAATCAAGGAATCAATTCAAATTCTCTATTGAGAAGAAATCTCTGGGTTTTCTTATAAAGGGTAGCAGTCGAAAACTATAAAAGGAGAACACCGAAGATAGACACTCTATACGCAACTTCAAGGAGAAAATTCAAAGTGTCTCATTCTTAGTCTTACAAAGCTCTGTAACATTAGTTTACAATTGTTTTATAAAGAGTTGGATCGAGCCATCTTTGTTTGGATCGAGCCATCTTTGTAAAATCAACTGAAGCTATGTCACAAGATTTGAAGAGCAAAATAAGTCTTCAGAACTTGTTTCCTATCACTGTACTCGAACCAAACCTTTAATGATCTTAAGGAAACTTGAAACCCAAGGGGACTAGATGTAGGAACTGGATTGGTGTGCCAAACCAGGATAAATCTTTGTGTTGTTTACTTTATGCTTTATTAGTTACGTGCTTAGTTGTTTAAGTTTAATTTGTTTGTGAAGTGTGTTGATCTACAGGTAAGTTGACTGTGAGGAGTCAGTAGTCGACTCACAGAAGAAAATTTCAATTCACCTTCCTGCTTTTAAATTTCAATTGGTATCAGATAAGGTCTCACAGATAGCATTGCTTAACCGTAAGTGAGCAAAGATCAAATGGCTAATTACTGAATTCTCGGTGCTCTTCTTTAGGATGGTCACTCCTCCATAAGACCATCATACTTCAATGGAAAACACTAAATAACTGGAAAAACTGATTCACCATCTTTGTCAAATTAAATGACTACCAAGCCAAGGTTGTCATAAAAAAGGGTCCTAAGCCAATTCCAGGACTCAAGGAAAAACAAAAGGACAAGGACAAAGAATCAAGTAATACTGATATGGAAGATCTTGAAAATTTTGATATTACCAAAGAACAACAAGAGGCAAACCAAACTAACACACGTGCTATAAGTTTACTTTTGTGTCCAGTTAATGAAGAAGAATACAATAAGATCTTAACGTGTGAGATAGCAAAAGAAATATGGGAGAAACTAGAGGTAACCGATGAAGGAACCACCAAAGTCAAGAAGTCAAAAATTCTTGAACTTGTGAATAAATATGGGTTATTCACAGCATGCAAGTCCAAAAGCTGGTACGAAGTCTCCTAAGGACTTGGGAAACTAAGGTCGCCAGAAGACAAAGTTCTTTACAATATGATGAACTATGAGGTAACCTTATCGCATATGAGAAAAATTATATCAACTGGTTTCACAAGGATGAAAGGAAAAAACCAGTAGCCTTCAATGCAGCTCTAACCGAAGACGAGGACACTCTAGATGATTCTAATAATGAAGGAATAGCCCTCATCAACATCAACAGTAGGGTAAGGCAGATCATGAGACAAAGATAGCAAGGATCCCAAGGAGGCAGAAATAATGATCCCATAAAAAATGATGAATGCTGCTATAACTGTGGAAAGACTAGCCACTTCAAATAGAACTAATCAGAATTAAAAAGAAGAAAATCCAAGAAAAATCAAAATTTTGGAGCCTGGAGTGATGGAGATGAAACCTAAGAAGAAGTAGAAGGCGCAAATATGTGCTTCATGGCAACAGGTGAATCTAGCAAGGTAAGACTACACGACTGTTATAATTGTAACACTCTTGAATACAACTTAGATATGCTTACTGACGAACTTCAAAAGGTTATAGATGAATATAAAAAACTCTCAAGAGAAAAAAAGTTACGAAGCTAAATTTAAACAAAACCTCAAAGAGGAATGACGAAACTAGCAAATAGAAATTGAGGCATATCAAATTGAGATTGACCAACTCAATCAAAAGCTTGATGGTGAAAAAATAAGATTAAAAAACTTTAAGGCATCCCCAAGCCATAGTTTTGTAAGATCAAACTCATTTAAAAATTACTTGAGTTCCTCATCAGGGTCGTTTAAAACAGCTAAGAACTATTTCTCCTATCGAGGGCCAGTTTGTTTCTTTTGTGGATAGAGAGGGCACAAATCCTACAATTGTAAGCAAAAGCCTAAAAATGTATGGGTTTGGAAGCCCAAAGGGAGTACATCTAACCTGCAAAGACCCAAGTCCGCTTGGGTACCTAAGATGAAGTAATCTCTTATTTTTGTAGGAACATGTTCGCAAGATCCATAACAAGAAGGAATTGATGGTGGATGTTCCAGAAGTATAGCTAGAGAGAGAAAGTTTTCACCAAAAAACATGTCAGATTCAATGATAGCAGCAGAAGAAATATCATCAGAGACGACTACACCCCCTTCAGAGTTGACTCTTGCAGCTAAAATGGTAAAATAAATAAAGGATTCTTCCCTCCAAGAGAATTCTGTCTTAAATCTTTTTTATGATAAGGTCAAAATCTAATAAAAATTATCCTTGACTTTTTTGTCATTTCTTAAAAAATGTGTTATTTTTTGTTTTATACTTTCCTATAAATTCTAACATCTTTCTTGAGAATTTTTGGCCACTTTGATAAAGGCCTCATTTCATGAGTGTGACTCAGCAATGAGCTAACTTTAGTTGAATAACCAGCAAAGCAGTACTCACAACTCTCAAAAATTGTTCTTTGAATCCTACATCAACTACTTGGCTTTAATCTGTATTTTAAAATTGTGCCCAGAATGTGTGAAAATTTTGTATTGATCATCTGTTGAAATTGTTATGTGTAAGTATGTTGGAATCAAGTATTTTCTGTCCATGATATTTTTTTTTGGATTCTCAGAAAAAAGATTGTGTCAATAATTTATGAGTCATATTTTTTATTTTTTTACTCAGTTCTATCTTTGTTTTTACCAATTTTTTTTAAAAAATTGTATGGAGAAAATCTCTATGCTAAATATTTTCAATATTTTGGCACAAAAATCATTAACATCTTCTGACCCTTCCGTCCTGTCCTTTTAAATCATTCATCTTTTACGCCACCTCTCTCTTTTCGTTTATTATTACCTACCCATCTCTCTTCCCAACACTCATCCACCCCTTCATCTTCAACCTTAACCCTCTACTCTCCCTCTTTAATTTGTCTCTTCTTTTCTTTCTTTCTTTTAAAAAACTCATCCATCATCTTCCTCTCTACTATGACTAAAACCCGATCAATGCCTAATCTTACAAAAGCTTCCACTAATTAAAATCCCTCTAATCTTGACCCTGTTCTTCTCTCAGAGTCCTCTGAAGTGGCGTCTTCTTACTCCATATAGTCAACTATGTCCAAGAAATGTACCACCTCTAGTCTCTTATCATATTCTAACAAAAGTAGATCCTCTCCTATAGAGTCTCTTCCTCTGGAGAACATGCTTAAATTCTGGTATCTTACCCACAAAGGGAAGTTTCTCTCCTTTAAGAATTGCCTTATTATTTCCGAATGAATCATCAACTTCTCCCTCTTAAAAGAGTCTCATAGCAATATCGATCACTTTTTCAAAGATCAAGACTTGTCTATGTTGCTTCGCCTATGTGGGCTAGAGGTGTTTGAAGATCTAACTCGTATATTTTTTAGCAATCTCTGCCTTTCCCCTGATAGTGGGGAACTGGAAACTCTAGTTTTTGGTACACGTATTGTTCTGAATAACTTCTTGAGAAAGTGTTTGACACAAAATTTTATGGTGTTGTCCCCTTTATGAACGAAAGCTGGCCTGCGAATTTTGAAGTGAGTTTTGATGAAGCGAAGAAGGTTGTCTCAGACACTAGTACAAATTGCTCTTCTTTTGGTCCTCTATCCCTTAATTTCTATATTATGACTTTGGCACATATCGTTGCAACAACTCTAATTCCCTGAAAAGGGTCCATTAGAAATGTGACTTGTAGAGGTGTATTTGTCCTCTACTTTATGATTAGAAAGTACAAGATTATCTAGAGTGTCTGGATTCATGAGCACATGGTAGAAAGTGTAGCTGACTCCCATGCCTCAGCAAGCCTACCCTACGGTTTGCTTATCACTCGAATTCTCATCCACTATGAAATTGACCTTTCAACTTATCCAGTGGTAGAAGTCTCTGCCACATATGATTAAAAAACCTTCACAAGCATGGATTATGTCCTAATTGAGAAAGAATGGTGTAAAAAGGAGTCTATCAAGAATCAAACTGGGACATCCGACGTAAGTAAAACGGTGCCTAAATCAATGTTTTATGAAGATAAGGAGACTGAAGGAATCAAGAACAAGCTCACTGCCATCGAAATAGAAATTTCTAGTATCAAGGAGTTGACTGCCAAACTGCTACAACAGGGCAAAGAAATAGGTACTGACATAGGTAAAGTGCGACTCTCTCTTGACGGCTTCAAAACAGAAAGAGTACGATTATTTTACAGGATGTTTTCCTAAGTTGAGTACCTCAAGGCAGAATTCTTTTCCTCCTCAAATGAGTTTGTGATCTCAGTTTAGAATTCTTACTTAAATTTCACCTAGAGTGTTAAAAAATCTTATGATCACTTACTTCCTTGCTAAAGATGTTGAACTCTTCCATTCAAAAGGGATCTGTCCCTTCTCGAACTTCGGCCTGTATAAAGATACTACATACTCCCGCTCCGACATTTTTTTGCCGAACATAACGGCATAACTATTACTCTAAGCTATTTTTGCTTGTTATTCTGCTATTGTCTAGTTTTGTGTTGTTTTGTGGCTGGGTGTATTCTTTTTGTTGTGTTTTCTTTGTCTTATTTTTGGTAATGCCAAAAGGGGGAGAAAATATGCATAAATTAACTAGACAGGTAACAAAGGGAGAGCAAGCTATCATCATTTCAAAGCTAACTACAGTGATCAAGACAGAGGGAACTAAATGAGCTAAATCACCATCACCAAGGTAGAAAGATAGGGGGAGCTAAAACAACAATCCTAACAGGGAAGTCTACAGATAATTAAGTTTGTCATTATCAAAAAGGGGGAAACTGTTAGCCTCCTCAGACAACATTTTAATAATGACAAACTAATGAATGAATATTTTGCAGGATAAAGGATGCAAGATACTGGAAGATTACTGATGGTAAAAGAATCAAAAATCTATCAAAGATCTCTCTATGAAATGAAGGGCCAGTAATCTTAAGATCATGACACTCTCTATGAAAGAAAAGATCGTAATCTCAAGGAGATCACGACACTTACATGGCAACCTTGGAAATGAAAATCACATTCCCAGATTCATGAAAGAACAGATCAATCAGAAAATCAATCAGGATTTAATCAAAATAAGGAAGGACACAACTATTACATAGACATCAAAGAGTAAAAGAAAGGAAAGATTATGGACATATCTAATATGGAGGTGATCCCAAGCTTTATACGGACATATCTGATATAGACATATCAAATGGCTACATTCCTCTATTAAGGAATCAATTCAAATCCTTGATTGAGAAGAAATGTCTTGGGTTTCCTTATGAAGGGTAGCAGTTGAAGATTATAAAAGGAGAAGACCAAAGACAAACACTCTCTACGCAACTTTAAGGAGAAAATTCAAAGTGTCTCATTCTTAGTCTTACAAAGCTCTGTAATGTTAGGTTATAATTGATATATAAAGAGTAAGATCAAGCCATCTTTGTAACATTAAGTGAAGCAGCGTCACAAGATCTAAAGAGCAAAATAAGTCTTCAGAACTAGTTTTCTATCATTGTAATCGAACCAAACCTTCAATGATCTTAAGGATACTTCAAACCCAAGGGGACTTGATGTAGGCACTGAATTGGTGTACCAAACCAAGATAAATATTTGTGTTGTTTACTTTATGTGTTATTATTTATGTGCTTAACTATTCAAGTTTAATTTGTTTCTGAAGTGTGTTGATCTGCAGGCAAGTAAACTGTGAGGAGTCAGTAGTCGACTAAAAGTAAAGACTTTAGAAACTAAGTGTTACGACTCACTAAGCTTTCTCATATGTACCATTATCCATGCTTTATGATCTTGCATTTGTTATTTATACTAAAGTCTAATGTAATCCATTTACACTTAACATGCGTCATTTGAAATTGCACCTATATATGTGGTTCTTGTTTTAACTATGCATTTACCCTTACATACTCAGTACATTTCAGAGGTACTGACCTATATATATGTCTATGTGCTACATTGTCCTATAATGTAGGTTATAGTGCTCGTTTCTAGCAGAACTTGACTACGGGCATCATCACCTGTATCCCGACATTTGGTAAGTCCTTATAGTCCGAGGACCCATCTTATCAGATGTTTGTTTATTGATGAAAGTACTTTAGTCACTTGAATTTCATTTATGTTTGGGGCGGTTGGGGGCTGTCTTAGTGGCTCTCTAGTTAGTAGTAGAGGCTTGTTAGACTGTGCATATTTTATGTTTAAAGAGTTTGTTTAAGGTTTCCAAGTTAAATATTTATATCTAGTTGTGGAATTACTTATCTTCAATTCATATTCATATAATAGTTCATTTTCGTGTTAAGTTGTCAGTTGATTAGATATCATGGGTTAGATTAGGGCTATTCATAGTCTTAAGCACCGCGTGACGTCCAGGGATACTCCTGCAGCGTTACAATAAGTATCCTCACATATACATTGCACAGGGTTACACTATCACTTACTACCTATTCTTTTCAAGTATCACTAAGTTATGATTACTATGCTGATAACACTAATGCCATGTCAAGGTCCGTAATGGTTATAATGTTAACAAAAACATACAGTCCAAAACAATTTTTTTTGGAGGAGTATCCTTGAAACAAATTTTTAGGGCTACTCAGAATTTTACCCAAACTTAAAATCAAACATGAATGCACTAAGGTTCCCTTACCTTTTTCCTAGCTACACATAACATGTTTGACAATATAATTTTTTTTTAAAAAAAAAACCATAAATATGTTGGTTCTACTCTGATAGCATACCTAAAGAAAAGAAACACTGCAACAAAAACCCTCGAGAGGTTACACCTCCCACCTCCAACTTTGAGGACGTGTAGTGTCCTCACAATATATATATCAACATAAAATAAGACTGATGGGTAAAGTCATACTTGAGGTATCCAACGTGCTTGATCTTGCTGCATATTTTATTGAGTACTTAGAATAAATCCCAGTCTCATCAATAGTAGCCTCGACGGTGGCCATGGTACTTAAGTCAATATTGGCACCGGTGGTGGGCAGTGCACTCATTAGTGTCAAAATAGTGGGAGAAATTATCGTATCCCCACTCTCCAGTAACAATAACATCAGCAAGCTGGTCCTTATACAATTTAGAGCTCTCAGCTCCACGCCCAATCTCGTGTACCTTATATAAATAATCTTGTGAGTCCTACTTTCTCCCCTCCTCGCTTTCTTTAATTCTTTTTTCTGTCTTTCTTTTCCTTCTCTTACACTTTCTTTCTATGCTACCCTTAGTGCCCTTCTTCTTACCTTTGATGCCCCATATATTTGATACCTTATCTACCATAATCTCCTTGATAATAGGAATGAGGTAGATGAAAAAGTCAAGTATAACCTAGAAGCTATCTCCTTTATAGTAGCATGAAGTGTGGATATCTCTTCTTTAATCCCTGCTAATTTTGAGACTGCACCCCTTCAACCTTCTAGGTTATCCATTTATCAAAGCTACCAAAGTGGGTCTGTATCCTACATAATAAAAATCCTAAATCTCCTTCTTTACCCACAACTATACCCCAGTCTCAATGTTTGCAACTTTCTACTAATAGTGAAATTTGTTTTCAACATGTCATTAAAAAACTCTTGTGAGACCAAGGTGAACCCACCGACAAGTAGGTATGGTTTGAAGGATCTCAAAGTTGTAGAAAGTAAAATTAGGATTGGTGGTGGTTTGGAGGCTATGGAAGAAGTGGCATAATCTATTGCATGAGGCTCGATCCTCTCAATCCTAGTCTGGGATGCAACTTTGATCTCCCACATTTTGTAAAACTAAGGGTATCGCTATCCATTGGTGTATCTAATTGGAATGCACTCTTTAGAAAAGCAACTCCAACCTTCACTCTTAAAATAAGGTTTTTTTTATCCTGAATCATGCCCAAATATATAGTGCAGTGAACTAATAAAATTATCCACGTTAGGCAAAATAGAAACTCCGTTATGTAAACACATCTTCATGATCAAGCACAAGAAGGGTATGTTATTTTCAGCACTCATAACTATATTTTATATTCCATGAGAAATAATATTTACAATGTCAACATTATAGCCCTCAATTATACTAATAACCAAGGAATTTCTATTGGGGCTCAGTATGTTGTCTCCAATAGTAGTCCCCAACCTGTGGTGAACTAATGTCCACCAAGACTTTATTGCAAAATTTGGACTTTTCTATTGATTTGTGATGTGTCCCCATAGCTCAAGGAGCATTCTCCTTATCATTCACAATAATGTTATGTATCCACCAAATTAACTATTTTCCCATCAAATCCACCTTACGAGTTATTGGGTGATCCTACGACTCATTGGGTGGAGTGATTTGGTGAACTCTTGTAAAGTGAAAGAAAGGAATTCTCAGTACGACTGCACCCTACGGCTTATTGGGTCACCCTACGAGTCTTCGGGTGAATCGTTGGGAGATTATAGAGTATATGTTTAGGGACTTTTAATTTTTAACCAAAGTGTCAGCCACTACGGCTCACACGATGACTTTTAGCCTCTAAGAATGAGTCATTACGGAGGTCATAGAGACTGCAAATTGGTAGTCCCTATCTACTTTTTTCAAATTATATATTCCCAACCCTAACAACAATCAATCGATCATTAGAGTGGCATTAAGGCCACCCTTATCATGTATATATGAACTAAAATATCAGGGTTACTCAAACTTCCCTAGGTTAATAATAACACACATAATTAAGACCAAAATCACTCTCATGACAAATTTAACAACTCTATTTCAACAATGACAGGGGATATTATGTTCAAGTTATTACCAGACTAAAATTTCAAGCAATTAAACCTAGAGTTTGATGAACCCATACTATTCACTACCCAAAATTAAAGAAAAGATACTTGGAAAATGTACATACTTTGATTCAAATAGTGATGCTTGAAAGAAATTTAAGATTTGAACGCTAATTACTTAGGATTTCTTACCTTTTACATTTGTTAAGAGTAAAAATGGGTGGTGTGAATTTGTCGGATGATTAGTGCTAAATTTGTATGTAAAGTAAAGTTAGGGTGATGGTTATGGAAGGTTGAGGAAATTAACCTTGTTTGAAAAAAAGTAGGATTAGTTTGGATTGATCCCTATATTTATTTATGCATAGGGTCGGGGTAGGTCACGAATTTTAAACTTTTGGACATCTTTCATCTAGTGGCAATTATTGTACCCTACAACTCATTGCCACTAACAATGAGTCATCATTTACCTCCTTAGTGTAGAAATTTAGAGAACTTACTTAGAGAAAGTCACCAGTCCCTATGACTCAAGGCGATGAGTCATAACCTGTGACTATGAATCATACTAAGAGTACTTTGGACTCTAGTGATTTTCCCCTAGGTTCCTCTTATTGCTATGACCCACCCAATGGGTCGTTGTGTTACCCCATGATTCATAGGTGATGTGTTAGGCTTGGACACTAGAAAATTTTCTGGCACCGTTTCAACTTTGCAATGCCCTGCATACTTCAACATATGTTACCCTATAAATAAAAATAAATATAAAACATCCCAGATCTTTTTCCTTGGAAAATTTTAGAGCTTTGAGTTTATTGTCCTGGTAATGACTCATCATATGAGTCGTATAGTGTGGTTATGGTCAGGTGACCCTAGTCGTAAGGTTTCCAGTAGATGGTGGTTGGATTTTCTATCTTGGTTACAACTTTGTGGCATGAGTCGTTAGCGGTGGTGACGAGTCATTAGGACAAACCTTAACCAAATTAGTAACTTAGTGTCTTTTCTTGGCTCTAAGTATGAGTGGCTCACTAAGAGCCATAAGGATAGATTATGAGTGGTAGGGTGAGTCGTATATTGTCCAGTGTCTAATCCTTTGGGTTCTGTCTTAGATATGATTAGACCATACGAGTCATATGGTCAGGTCACGAGTGGGATCATGTAGTCATAAGGAGGACAGTGTATGGGTGTCCAAATCACTATTTAGGATACAACTCAAGGCTACTAGTCATAGATGTGGTCACAAGTCAATGGATTGACTCGTAACCAAAGACGATATTTTACAGCTTTTAAGCTAAGGGTATTCTAGACATTTTCCACTTTAAGTCCCTTTGATACCATGACTTAAAACATCCTTTAGGACTTCATTAACACATTATTCCCAATATAACACTCTCAAAATTCTCTCTCAAACTCTCTGTTCAATCAAATGCTAGGGTTTCGTCAAGTTAATCAATTAAGGCTTTCAAGGGTGGTTTCTCTCCGTACTTTTTGGTATCTAAGGCATGTTACTCCTCGCTCATTGTTATTTTACTTAAAGCACATGTTTTAATGTATGGCTTTCATGTTATTGTTATGCTTTTGAAATAAAGGTTGGGGGTTTTGAATGTATATGGTTGAATAATGTTTTCCCATTCTTTAATTATGGTTTTCTATATTTTAAATATGGTTTTGAACATATAGATGCTTGGGTATGGTGGTGAAATTTGATAATGGTAACTTTGTCTAAACTTGTGACTTTTAAAATAGTTATAATCCCAACCCTGTATTGTATAATTGGTTAGTAGTTATGAGAAAAGTGAAAATTTGAATTAGGGGTGTAATGGAATCTCCTAAGTGTTTGGTTTGTTTAACTTCTTAAAAATAATGCATCGAATAAATGGTTAAATAGTTAGGATGGTTTTTGAAAACCTTGCGGGGTATATGGGAATTCCCCAAGTGATTTTAGTAATGGAGTCTGCGGAGTACATAGGAATCCCCTAAATGTTGGCTAATGACAATGCTTGAAAGTTGTTTGGTTGTGTGCTAAATATTTTAATTAGGAATTAATGGGGGTTGTGATAGCTAGCCGTAAAGGTGTGAGTCTGAAGGATGGACAATGAAAACTCATGTTTGCCAACATAAGGGTTGGTCTTAATGACCATATGGTTGTGGGGTTCACAGGAATCCCCTAAGTCTATACTTGTATATATGTATCATAGAGGGCAAAGGA
This sequence comes from Capsicum annuum, assembly GCF_002878395.1. Classification (NCBI taxonomy): domain Eukaryota; kingdom Viridiplantae; phylum Streptophyta; class Magnoliopsida; order Solanales; family Solanaceae; genus Capsicum; species Capsicum annuum. The sequence goes on from NC_061115.1 coordinate 93,061,221, forward strand.
TACACGGGAATCCCCAACCATCTATGATATCTCTGGTTTATGTGGCTACAAGCACTGAGGCCCGTTCAGGGGCTGACATTGGACCCATATAGCCTATGAGTGGATTCATGACATTAAAGCTACACAATCCAAGTTAAAGTTTCAAATGCATGCTAAGCCTTGTTCCCTATTCTGGTACAATATAAATATATGTATGCTAAGCTATTGTTCCCTATGTCATTACTTTATCTTTATCCCTGAGTTACATGCGAGAGTTCACCCTGTTGACTGTCTTTATGTGTTGTATCCCCAAGCGATGCAGGAACAGGCTATACTTTCACTCTTTTTACTCAGTGACTTGGTGATTCGAGGATAGCTTTTGAGTCAAACTGAAGTGGTGAGCTTCCATACTCCAGAGACTCCATTTTATGCTATGGACACCTTTATATCATTTTTATTACATTTGTTTTGGTTTTGTCTATGATTGGGGGCATGTCCCGATTGGATATCTTTTGATTTTGGTTAGAGTCTTTGTTGGACTACTATGAGAATAGGCAGTGTCAGTATTAGTGTTGGCATTGGTATTGGTATTGGTATTGGCATTGGGATTGGTAATGGATGGTTAAATGATTGTGGATTTTGGTTTTGATTTTAGACTTATTATCATGTCTTTAATTCAATATTATCTTATCTTGTAATATGTTCAGAATTCATCTGACATGGGGTGTAGGGCGGTTAATAGTTTGGGTAATAGGGGTGGTCTCCGGTCTTGGTCGAACTTGAGATACCTGAAATAACTAGGCCCTAGTTCGAATGGTGTCAAAAAACAAGTGCAAAATTCTGGAGTTATCTCCCAAGTAGCACCTGATTTAATGTCGTGGCACGATGTGCCTAGTTTGGATAGGCATACTTTACCAAATTAACCCATAAGTTTCTTCTATGTAGCATCTGATTTAACATTGCGGCATGACTCGGGTGCTCTAGTTATTCAAACTTCACCAAGAACCACTTTGCATATCATGTTGACTTCTTCATTGTTACGAGATAATGCTTCACCCTTTGTTAATTCACTTTAAACTTTCGGACCTCATCATTTTCAAGTTCAATATCACCATAAGGTAACACCATCATCACTCAATAAGGTCCAGAAAATAGCTTAAGCTTGGACTCAAATAACAGCACCATATCACCAGCAATGAACTCCCTCTCTACCAATCTTTCAGTCATGGTATTTCTTCATCTTCTCCTTGTATAGGGTTGAAATTTCATATTTTGTATGAAAGAATTCATCCATCTCATTCATTTGCTTAAGTCTCAGCTTTTCCATATCACTCGATTCTAGATTTAGCCTTTTTAGAATTCACAATGTCTTATGCTCATGTTACATCCCGATTTATGTGTAACGATGGCGCCTACTTTATCCCAATAGTAGGTAAGCTAAATCATAGCTCAAAGCTAAAAACAATGGGCTAATTTGGTGGGAACATTGAATAAACATCAAAAATAGATAAGGAAAAGCTTACAAACAATAAATCATAGGATAATAATAAGGTGGAAGATAAATAAGAGAAATAATAACATACCACGACCTAGTAATATCGGTGAAAGAGCCACTAATCTAAAAGAATACGAGTACTATCATACTCAAATATACATTAGTCTCAAAAATATAAAGACTGTGAAAAAATAAAAGAAGTAGAAAAAAGTCAACTCAGGCTCCGAGAGCTCACCCATCTCCAAACTCTAACCAACTCAAATCTCAGCATTAATGGCAGCAACTAGTACTTGGATCTACATCAAAAAGGTACAAAATTATAGTATGAGTACCAACGCCATGGGTACTCAGTAGGAATCATCAGTCAACTAAGTTAAATCATAATATAAGTATAATAAAAATGCGAGATAAATAAACTAAGTCAACTAAGAGAGAAAACTTGGAATAATGCTCTAAATACTATAAATAAATAAATGGAACTACACTAATATTAATGAAAAGATAGTTATTTCTACAAAACTGGCCCTCATAAGCCAATAAGCATAGTAAAGTAAATAACCCAATGTAGTCCCCTATAAGCCTGGAGGTTGCAATCACAGAGAAATAATAACCAAAATTATACTAATTATCTGAATCTCAAAATCATAATTGTCGATCCTTCTATAACATAAACACCAGACTCAAACAGATTCCATAACCATCATAAATAACCTCTTATAATGACCCTCCAGGTCATTTCCTTGATTTGCATGCATTTTCAGAGTTTCAATCCTTCCCATAGTGGTGAAAGGTCATTTATAACTTGTCGGAACTGTCGATTTAGTTTTTCAACTATTCATTTGAATTTTTGGATCATTTTTCTATTTTGGAGATTTTGTTGTTTAGGATTTGGTCTTAGACTAAATTACGTATTAGATGACCTACGATAAAAATTCCAACAGTTCCATCAGCTTCAAAATATTTATTTTAGGCTAGGGGGACCCTTGGTTCAGGTACCGAGGCTTCTAAACTCATTTTGAGCTGGACAAATTATTTAAAAAATAAAACTATAGATGTTGGCCCCAAATTTAGTCAAAAATATATCATATTAAATTTTTGATGATTCCATTGGATCCAAAATGCATTTTACAATCAATTTTCACTATTGGTTTATGTTCATATGATTTCGAATGAGTTTCGAGGGTCAAAAAAAGGTTTTGGAAGTTGCTGGCGCTGGTGTGGGGAATATATTTCTAAAATAAAATTATGATTTTACCCCTTTTATTTCCAAACCTATTTTTGGGGTTGACCTATCTTTAATATAGTAATATGGGTCTCATTTTACTCCTAACGATGTGTAGATTACTATGTTGATAATGTCCTGGCATTTAGGGATCATGGAGCAAAGGCGGATGATTTGTGGAAAATTCAAGGATTATGATTTGATATCGAGGTAGGATTTTATATACTCTTCTTCATGAGATAGTGTATTATATATGTTGCATGTTAGATACGGATCCTAGGATGTAATTCTGAGTAGAACAACATGACTTGGCCTAATTTATGAGTTAGGGCATAGAAGTTGAATTGACTCTTAAGGTGAAATACTTATTATGCTTCTAGGATTCTATTACCCTAGGTTGCTAGCATGTTAGGCATAGTTGAGGCTAATAATCCTTTATTATAAGGTTTAATACCTTATGTAGTAGATGGTGATGGTTTCCTAGATGGTGTTATGGTTATACTGGTTACTTATTATTGGGCCTAATGTCATGATAGTATATTAGTTAGAATAGGAGAAGTGATTTACCCTTGTAAAGAATGCGGTGGTAGTTAGTTTATAGATATTTAGATTTTTATAATCATTTTGTTTGGATACCGGTGGCATGCATAGATTTGGTATAATTTATGCTCACTCAATAGTAAGTGTTACAGTTCCAACAAAAAATATGGTTTTACTACTGTTCTCCTAAAAAGGGATTTATTCCCACTTTTCACCTTCAAAATGGATTCTTACATAATGGAAATCATACCATTTTAATGAATGATTTATGAACCTTTGAGACTAAAAAGGATGTTGTAAGGATTTGACCGAGACAGATTCTGATCTTAATTTTACTACTACTATTTACTTTGTTGAGAGAGACTCCAACCTTTTTATACTTTTATGATAATTTAGTCCCAAAGTTTACCCCTGGGCAATGGATTAATGAACTTACACTCTTTTAGCCATGGCTAGAGTACGTGCATTATTATATATACACGTACACATCTCTGGTACTGCACTGATTAGATGATGATGTTGATGGTTATGGAAATCCTTGAATGAGACTAGGTTGGTGTATAAGGTTACTCCCATACCCCCTAGGGTCCCTTTCATTCGTGAGTTATTGTGATAGAGAAGAGAGATTGTCGTAGGTCCTACCTTTGCGAGCCATCAAGATGAAGGAGGTGTATACACTGGGTTACATTATATTACTTTGTTCGATTATGGTAGTATAGATTATACTTTGCATTTATCCTTGCATATGCATTGATTATCACCAATATACACCTATATCTATAGATCATATGAGAGGTTGCATAGGTATAAGTGATGAGTATTGCTTGCAGTGTGTTGTGTGTTGATTGGACCTTTTGGGATTATAGGTCCTGATTTGGGTGTGGTTTGTCTGGGCTAGCTGCTTAATTTATATTGTTATTATTATTATGATTAGATCATGATAGTTTGATTATTGGGTTGGTATTAATATTCGAGGTATAATTCTGATTCTTTTATCCTACAGTTATTTTATTATACATGATTTTACCATGGATAGGCATTATGGTTTTAGACCCTGATTATGTTAGCACTAGTTCCTACTATGATTTAGAGGCCTTGAGATACTAGTGTGACTACTTAGGGTTATACCTTTGAGTCAGCGTTGTTTATGTATGTGTACCTATCTATAGTAGTAATGGTATTACCGTATATCCCTCTATTCTTTCATTTATTCATGTTGTATATCCATTTCTAGGCCCTGTATACATATAAATACATATTACATATATATATATATATGTATATATATATATATATGTATATATACGTATACATATATACCCAGTATATTTCTACCAAGTGGGGTCTAGGGAGGGTATATATATATATATATATATATATATATATATATCCTTCTTTTGTTCTTTATTCAAATATTGGCCTATGATATACGGTATAGTGCTTAGGTTCCTAAGAATGGATTGAATAGAATAGTTTAACCTTATTGCCTCCTTAAGTTTACTATGTTAGTTCCCTAGATATTTTATCATAGTTTACATTCTTGCTTGTATGTTGGGTATATTTGCATTATCTTTGGAGTTCAATTGGCAGTTGCATACTGAGTACCACATGTCTGGTACTCATGCTATACTTCTTCAGCCTACAGATCATACTATGGGTTCTTACCATAATTCTGTGCGTCGTGTGGAGCAGCTATGGTTTGGAGACATAGGGTGAGCTCCTGGCATATAGAGCATTCTTATTCTCCCTCCTATGTATCAAACTAGTCTCTATGTTATATTCAAAGATGGCTTGTTTCAATATATTCATTTAGTACTTCATTTTGCAATCTTATTACATTAGAAGCTCTTGTACTGATACACCAAGTTTTGAAACTATCTTATGTACTTTAGTCTTTTACTATAATTATTCCACATTCTTCCTTAATTTCACTTGGTAGTCTTTTACTTGTAGTTTCAGACAACGGGTTGACTTACATACTAGTGGGTTGTAGTAGGTGCCAGCATGACATGAGAAATTGGGCTGTGACACCACTCAATGCCAGACTTGAACTAAAACTCATGCCATCATTTGCTGGACTTGAACACAAACTCATATCGTCATTTGTGGACTTGAACCAGAACACATCATAAATAGTGCCAGAATCAAAATGGTCTTAAAATCACAAATTTCATCTGCTAAATATAAATCTTCAATAAAGCATCATAAATCTAAACCTCCTCAAGCTCTAGAGTACAATTTAGATAATGTAACACATCCATTAAGCCTACAAGGAGCTATTAGTAGTCTTGGCTTAAGGTAGATGGAAAGGGCCAACTTCTAATCCCCAACTTTTATTTTAAGGTAAATTCTACCTCAAACGAGGATAAGGTATCTAAATTCAATGGTAGATATTAAATAAGTTACATTTTGATCCGAAGATAGCAATTCTACCTAAAGAATGAAAAGCTAAGTCAATTATGCCTAATTTATGATTTCTTAATCAGTTAAAAGATTCAAATTATACTAAGTATACTTACAAGACCTAATTTCCAATCCAAAACTAACACATTATCATAAATATACAACAGTTTACCGCAATTTGTAAGAAAGATAAGGCTAGACTACCTAGATGCTGAAGAAAGCCTGGTGAAATTTGTTAAATCATCGATTTCCCGTTTTAAGAAGCTTTCGCATGATGCTGAGCTATCAAAATGATAATCTACTCATCAATAAGAGAACAATGTTTCCTATATTGTATTTTTATGCTTCGGGTCCATAGTTACATAAAAATCCTATGTGGGGTCCATTTATGAAATCACATTTTCAATACCGTCAACGTGTTCCCCTAAGCCCAAGGAACATTTACCCTTAAGAATGGGTAAATTCCAAGCTCAAATGATGCCTAAATCTACTAAACAAGAATTTAGGGATTTTTGGGATAAACTGAGAAATTAACCATAAATTTAATGGAAAATTTCCAAGAAATTTTGGAAGAAATGAGTAATCCAAGCTCACAAACACCCTAAAATCTCCTACTAAATGTTTCCCCAATTTTCCACACTCCCTAGGTCTCCAAGCTCTCAATTTGTGGAAAATATTGGGAGAAAATTGGGCAAGTGGGGGATTTAATACCCCCCAGGTGCCGCTTAAGCAACCACTTGACTGCTTAAGCGGTCACCGCTAAAATGGTCAAGTACCTCTTAAGTGGTACCCGCTAAGACAAAACATTTTACATAAATAGACCAACAGTTGCTTAAGAGGGCAAGAATCTACTTTGGTGGCCCCAAGATAGCAACCCTGGTTGCTTAAGCGACCGACTGGCCGCTTAAGCGGCCTCCGCTGAAGCGACCCAAGTGTCACTTTAGTGGATGAACTAATTGAGTGTCGCACCAACTGGGGACTTGTAAAATTCCAAGTCTTCACTGACATCTCGAGATACATACGAAATCCCATGAACACAAATAAACAATACTACCCTATCAAATTTGACATTTTGGACTTAACAGCGAAGTCAAAATTTCCATTTAAGGTCATTTCAACAAAAAGTGGGTCTCATACCTATGGGATATCTTTATCCATTTATGGTCAAAGCCCGAAATGAGTTTGAAAACCTTGGGACTTGAACCAAAGATCCCCCTAGCCTAAAATTGATGTTCTGGAGTTGATTGAACTGTCAAAATTTGCATACAACATCGTACGACTGAAGGTTTTGCCTGATAGCCTATTCTTATAAACAAATAATTCAAAATAGGAAATTGGCTCTGAAAACCAAAAGAATTATCTGGTAATTGAACTGCTATCTCCAGCACCTCACAGATGACATGGGATAGCTATAGGAATGCTTTCAATAGCAAAATATATGGAAATGCAGAAAATGACTTTGAGGGTCATTACAATATCCACTACTAGAAGAACTTTAGTCCACAAAAGTAAAGGGTTAGGATGTACTTGAAGGCTCAAATAGGTATGGATATTGGGCTTGCATCTCGTTCTTGATCTCATAAGTAGTCTTTTCTATTGGGCAGTGTCTCTACTAAACCTTAACCACTATAGAGTATCACTCTAGAGCGAAACCAACTAACATCATTGGCTAATATGAACACCAGCTCCTCCACAAAGGTCAATCACTCATCCAACTGAACTGAGTCCTACCAAGGCACATGAGACTCATCAAGAATGTACATCCGTAACATAAAAACATAGAAAACAAGATGAACAATAGAAAAATCTAAGGATAAGGCTAACTCATATGCCACCTTACCAATTATACGAAGCATCTCAAAAAGTCCACTATATCTGAGGTTGAGTTTTCCTTACCTCCCAAACCTCATCATACGCTTCTTAAATGATACTTGAAGGAGTACTAGGTCACCAATTTCAAATATCAAGGTACAAAGTCTACGATCTGCATAATCCTTCTACCTAATCTAAGCTACCCTCAGCCTATCCTGAATCATCCTAACTCTATCCAATGACTCGTGAAGCAAGTCAGTTTCACCGGCCTTAACCTTGGAGGTCTCAAACTAACCAATTAGAGAATGAAAATTTCTAACATATAAAGCCTCAAATAGTGCCATCTCAATACTCGAAGGATAGCTATTATTATACGCGAACTCTGCCAAAGCTAAGAGCTGCTTCTACTAACCTCCAAAATCTATAAAATAGGCTCAAAGCATATCCTCATAAATCTTAATAGTTCGCTCTGACTGACAGTTGGTTTGAGAGTGAAAAGTTATGTTATGATCCACCTAAGTACCCAACTCTTAAAAACCTCTCCAAAAGCTATCTCTGAACAAGCTACTAGGTATCTGATGCTTGGCCTTCACCTACTGACAACATAGCTAACGAGCTACAAAGTCTTACATATTCCTCTTCATGACACTCCACCAATAATGTTGTCTCAAATCTCTATACATCTTGGTTGTACCAGGGTGAATAAAATATCTAGAGTTGTGAACCTCGCACAAAATTGACCAAATCAAGTCTCAAACCCTCATGACACAAATGCGGCCACCTAATCTCAAAATACACTCAAAATCTATGGTATCCCTCTTGGACTCGCCACTCAACACATGATGATGGATGATGAAAAGTCTCATATCCTCAAACTAACAACTTTAAATCTGCTTAAATAAGGTAGACCTCGCCTCAACACTAGCAAGAAAACTCTTGGGGTCAGAAATATCAAGTCGCACCATCAAATTGACTAAGGACTGAATGCCCCATGCTAATAGTCTTTGAGAAACTAATATAGATGCTAATATACCCATACACACTACCTTCTAACTCAAGTCATATGCTACCATATTTGCCTTCTCGGATGATATAGAATACAGATGTCATAATCCTTAAGAAATTCTATCCATATACGCTACCTAATTAAGCTCTCTCTGGTCATAAGATGTAAAAGATTATGATGATTAGTGTAGATCTCACAATGCTTGCCATAAAGATAATGCATCAAAATTTTAAGTCTGAAGACTAGCGTCTCCAACTCCAAATCATGAGTGGGGTAGTTACGCTCATGCACTTTCAACTGCCTCAACACAAAAGTAATAACTCGACCCTACTACATCAACATACAAACCAAACTAACACCAAAAGCACCATAATATAAGGTGCAACCTCACCCTTAAAAGAAAAAGCCAATGTAAGAGAAAAAGTAAGAAATCCCTTGAGCTTGTAAAATCTTAACTCATACTCATCAAATCATTGGAATAGTAACAAAACCCTCAGCAAACCACCTTTAGTAATCGGCCAAACTAATAAGCTACGAACATTAGATGGAGATGTAGGACTAGACCAATCATAAATAGACTCAATCTTCGTTGGGTCTACCATAATTCTCTCTTTTGACACCATATGTCTTAGGAGTGTCACCGACTCGAGCGAGAACTTACACTTTCTGAATTTGGGAAAAAGCCTATGATCTCTCAAAGTTTAGAGCATAATCCTCAAATATTGTATATGCTCCTCTCTACTCTTCGAATACACAAGGATGTCATCACTAAACACAATCACAAAGGAATCTAAATATGGCCTAGTGGTTCATCAAATCCATAAACACGAATGGGTCATTAATGAACCTAAAAGCCATCACCAGGAACTTATAATGACCATAACGAGTCCTAAAGGTTGTCTTTGGGATTTTCTCAGCCTAAATCCTTACCTGATAGTAATCGAACCTCAACTCAATCTTAGAGAATACCGATGCTCCCTAAAGATGGTCAAATAAATCATCATTGCATGGTCTAGGATATTTTTTCTTAATCATCACCTTAGTAAGCCACCAGTAGTCAATATACATATGCAAGGAACCCTCCTTCTCCTTAATGAACAATATAAGAGCCCCCCAAGGCAACTACTCAATCTGTCATTCTAATAAAACCTTTACCCAAAAGCTCCTGACCTAAGGATTTAGCTTCTTAAGCTCAGCAGGAGCCATATGGTAAGGTTCTATATAAATAGGTAGGGTGCTCTACTAAATATTAATAACAAACTTAATATCACGCTCAAAAGTAAAACCATGTATATTGGTAGGATAAAACATCAAAAAAATCACGAACTATAGAAACAAAGTCAAGCGAGGGACTCTCTACATTAACCTTACAAATATAAGCGAGATAAGACTCATAACTCCTCAAAATAAGTCTTCTAACCCAAACATAAGAAATAATCCCTATTGTATCACGGTTAATAGATCCCTTCCACATAATGGGGGAGTATTCCACATATGGTTAATGATCTTGGCAAAACATTCCAAGACAACATGGTATGGGGATGACCAGTCCATGCCCAGAATCACATCAAAATCTACTATGTCTAACACAATAAGATAAGGGTGTGTATCAAACTCTCAAATGGTCACAACACATGATCTAGACACCTGATCCACTTCTAAAGAATCACCCACGTGAGTAAATACACATAATAGAATAGATAAGAAATTAAAAAATAACTCTAATTGTGGTGCATAATAAGTAGATACATAAGAATACGTGGATCCTGAATTAAATAATGAAAAATTTGGGCAATGGCATACAGAAATTGTACCTATAATAACAGCATCTAAAGAATCTGCCTCGAGTCTACCTAGATGGGCTCCTGATCAATCTCCTATCCTACCTGCCTGAACCTTTATAAGAACCTTGAGAACTACATCAATGAATATGGATACCACCTCTAGATGGGACAGTACTTCCCTAATCGGTGGAATATATGGGCTGTTGGAACAATTGCACCATGATTAGTACAATCCCTGAGAAATGGCTTAAGGCCTCATAACCATAACATGCCCCTGGTATTATACTAAACCCAAATGATCTAACTAACCCAAAGTAACTATCACGACTAAAATACTCAAAAGATGACCCTCTCAAAGGCTAACCACTACTCTGGATAGGATAATCACTGTAATTAGATTGTCCTCTATCGGTAACCTAAATTATGGCATGAATAGACCTACTAAACTAACTCTGATGCTAATAAGGCTGATACAAAAGGTACCTATCTTGAGTACCACTGTGTTTGAACTGCAAGGCACTCAGGATACCACTAAACTTCCTTGATATTGCAGTCTCTTATCACTACCCCCTTGGGACTTATAATGCATCCCCTTCATTACCTGAGCATGATCAGAAACCTCAGCAAAAAATCTACGAGCAGTAACTAAACTTTATGTAGCCATACGGAGAGGAAGTCTCAATCCATGAAAAAAACATTAAACATGTTCATACTAGATTAGCAAAATGGATATAGCATGACTAGGAAACTCATAAAATTGAGCCTCATACTCCACAATAGTCATGGAGCCCTACTACAACCATTAGAAGTAGTCCCACAAGTGATCTCTAAGGCTATGAGGAATATACTTCCCCAAAAAGACCTCGGCAAACTAAGTCCATGTCATTAGGGAAGATTCAGCTGGCCTAGAATCAAGATAACCTTTCCACCAGTGTTGATCCACCAAATCCAATTAAAAAGTAGTGTAATTTACACTGTGAGTCTAAACTAGGCTTGAATTATAGAGCTTATCCTCACAAGTAACCAAGAACTCATAAGCAACCTCATTCGATGCACTAGAAAACCTAGGCCGAGTCAATCTCAAAAACCTTCCCAACATCTTATGATCCTTAAGAGACATACTATGTTGGGCAACTACCGATAAAGCAACTACCAACGCAGAAAGTATCTCAACTCCAAGAGCCATAGCTGCAGGCTGTGCCCCCGCCTCAATACCACTCTGGTCTGCAGACTATGTACCATCATACGGTTTATCACCAACTAAGCCCAAGAGATAAACCAATGTATCCTAGATCAATGATGAAGAAATAAATTGACACAACACGACCCCAGGCCTTATTATAATGGGCATCTCAAGTCCAACAAGAACTATGGACCTCCTCCTGTTACCCAACCTAACTACCTATATCCAGCCTTAGGTGGGCTAAATTTCAAACATATAACAATATAACATTATTGTTCTTATTAAGACTCTGGGATAAGTTCACGACCGTGACCGACCCAACCGAGTCAAACCGTACCACACCAACTGCCTAACCATACCAAACCAAACTATAGGCCAGAAACCATAAGGAATACCAAAACATAATGTGATAATCAATCCCAAAATATAATATGATGGAATAGTGAAAAATTATGTTTGATAATGCCAGCCTCAATATTAATACCAATGTTAAGGCTGACACTTCTACCGATCCCACCCATACTAACCCCCAAGATTCCCTGAAAGCCTCTATCCAAAAGAGTAAATAAATCTTATTGGAACAAACCCCCAACCATAGCCAAAACCAATATCCAAAATAAAGAAAAAGTGTCTAAATAAATCCATAATATGAAATGATGCCTTATGGAAGGATGGAATCTTACCACTTTAGTCCAAATGCTCATACCAAATCTGCGTGCTAAATAGGAAGAGTAGAATAGCCAGTTTCTGCATAGCGTGGGTATAAATCTACTAGTAGACGGTGTTAGCGAGTGACCGCTAGCATAAATCTTAGGATAACTATAAAATAATGTCAATTATAAAACCAAGTAAAACCACCCATAATGCATACAACCATACATATATAAGTGCTAGGAAAGGGAACCAGATTTAGCATACATTTAAAACCTTTTTACCTGGGTTGTGTAGCTTGGTCGTCCTAAACCACCCACTGGCTATATGGGTTCAGCTCCCCCTACTAAAAGGGCATACGACCAAGGAATATCCCCTGGGATGAATAGAACATCCCCCAATAAATAGTGTGACACGCGCACATGGTCCACTAAGACCAATCCTCATATCGGTAAATATTAGTTTCCAGTTTTGGTCTCTCTCTTTCGGGACTGCCACCTTTCACAGCTTTGCTACACACCCCGCTATTAATACCTAATTAAAACCAATTTCCAAATTAACAAACTATTATCCATTTATTAACCTAGGCCAATATTGGTGGTATCATCATACCAACCCTTACTTGCAAGTAATATCCATGGCTAAACCATTTAGGTTAAGGGGACCTTAGGTGCCCTTCCAATTACCATATTAAATTTACTTGGGAGACTTTAATGTTCTCCAAAATCATAACCATTTAGCCTTTTCAAACCATTTAAACCATGCATAAATCCTTTACCAAGTTTAAAACATGCAAGAGTTTCATTAAGAGAAGTCAATGTAATGAACATATCTTTATCGGCATTTTATCAAACACCTTGAGGGCATAATATAATCAAAATTAATTTCAAAGACCATTAAGCCATTACCATGCAATCCAATTGTCTAGAACCATCACTAATGCATATAAAGGAATAATTAAAACCATAGGAAATCATAACCAAGCATTTAATATCAAAAACCCCAAATAATTGTTGGAAACCATAATCATGAAATAGTAAAACCACGGAATCACTCATATAAACCATGCCTTTTGTTGAAATTAGACTGAGGGAAGAGAAGTATGCCTTATACCAAAGAATTGATGGAAAGAAATCACCAAGACAATCCCCAAAGTAGTTCGCAAGATGAAACCCTAGCCTTCTTGCCTAAAAGCTCTTGAGAGAATTATGGATTGTTTTAAAATAGTTTCTAAGTGTTAATGAATAGAATAATATGGTAGATAGCCTCAAAAGTGTATTAGAAGTTTTTTGTCCTAGTTAGGGTAAGTAGGAAAATGTCCAAAATACCTCCATTTAAATCTCTTAAAAACCCATCATAAGGATACGACTGACCCATATGAGTCGTACCCTTCTATACAATTGGTACCCACCATGTGTATCCAAGACTCAACCCTTGGATCAAATACTATACAGTATATGACTCATCTAACCAACTCGTAACCATAGCATACGATCTGTACCCATAACTCATATCCCTATAAGAATAAAATACCAGGAGGATAGGGACTCGTACCAAGCCCTAAAACTCATACCCCTAAGTCATACCCATTCCAGTAACCAAAACCATCCTATCAACTAACACTGGTCATCATATGATTGGACTATACCACTCTTACCCCTGCATATAGCTCGTACCCATGAGTCATATTAGGTCCAAAGAATGAATTTCTAGAAAAATTTCTAAGGTCAGAACCTAGGATGTTTTTCAAATCTCAGTAGAGCCTAGGCTTGTCCCTAGTCCATCACTGGCTAAGTTGAGGAATCTGTTGTGCAGGAGCAGAAATAGGGTCTGGTGAAGGCCCCCTATCTTGGTCTTTAGATAGGGTTATTTTTATCAGTTGTCCTTGACCATGGGGTCATCCATTGACTTTGTTGGGATCCCTAGTCGTAGACTCGATGTCTTTGTCTCATACAGCAGTAGCACACGTCCTAGCCATCTGCGAAATAGTAAAACCAAAGGAATCATTAGAAACCAACTCAGATACTTAGCATAAAATGAGTGAAGAAAGTGAAAATCTCCTTAGAATATCCTATAGACTCCCACAGATATGAAACAAACATCATTGTTCCAATTTGCGAGACTCTACTAGACACTTGCTTTGTACCAACAATACTGGTGAACCTAGCACTCTGATACGAATTTGTCACGACCTAATTTATGAGTCAGGATGACACCTACTTTATCCTACTAGTATATAAGTCAAATCATAGTCTGAAGCTAAAAACAATGGGCTAATTGGTTGGAAAATAGCATAAATCTTGGGAATAGGTAAGTAAAGTCTTACAAATTATACATCATAGGAAAATAATAAAAGGGAAGATAAATAAGAGAAGTAATAACATCCTACCACCTAGTAGTGTCAGTAATATAAGAGCCACAAATCCAAAATTCTTTTCTTACTCGGATGTTCTCTGACCCATCACATTACTGGGGTGATTCAAGTACAGAAGTTTAGAGTTTAAATGGTATTGTCCCTTTTGATCACGTCATATAAGATCTTAAAATTGTGCAAGGACTTGAGAAGAGTCCGTTATTGCTTCAGAGAGTATGGGTTCTAGTGTGAACCTTGATCTTAATGAAATCATGCTTTTCAGCCTTCTGTATTGAGTATATTTGGCCCTTTTTAGAAATTTATGTTGCAGATGTCATGCTTAAGTGAAAAAATATGTAGTAGGAGTGTTGGAATTTTATTTCCACCCAAATAGTAGTATAAGTTAAAGTGTCAGTGTCATGTCTATTATGTGACCTTACCCCTTGACCTTCTTTTGTTGGTAGTTGTAAACTAGTACTACTTATGAGAAGGTATGTAGTAGATTTTGAAGTATTTGGGATAGAATGTTCCAATTTGATGGATTAGTATATTTATATTATGTTGTAGTCTTCATTGGTGGTAAATGATTGATACTAAACTATAGGCTTGAATTTAAATGGTGTGGTGGTAAATAATGGCAAGAGTTTGATGATGCATGTTTTGTGGGATTAAATTAGTAGGCTTGAGATGCTGAAATAGTACATGCTAATGGATTATGATAAGGAAAAAAATGTTAGGTCATGATCGATTATTGTGGTTATGAAGTTCTAGTAAACTAGTGTTTTGTGATGTTTATTTATAGTTTCCAAGTGAAAATTTTGTGTAAGGTTGGGATGTAAATCATGCAATAGCACTAGATATTAAGTTTGAATAGTTGATGTCCATGAAGGTGGATGTGATGATTTCTTGGTTAATGATACTAGTTATATGGTAATGGAAGTGATCTAATAGGCTTGAACGATGTATGAAATGGCTTAAGTTTAAGTTGATTCATAATGAAGTATAATGTTGTAGGTATGGTGGGTAAATATGCCTAAGGCGATATGGAGTTGTGGCATTTCTCTAGGAATATTACATGTTGCGTGTGCCTAGTGGTATCGTTGAGTTGCTAGTTTAAATAAAAAGACTAGTTAGATGGTATATGGTGTTCTAGATAGCCAAGTTATGGTGCCTTGATAGATAGTGTTTAGCCTTTTGATGTGATCTTAATTCTCATAGTAGAGGAATATAAATTTGGAGTCACAATAGTGGTAGGCTGTATCGAAAGTGATATGGTTCATCAAAGGCTTGGTGATATCCATGTTAAGAGTTAGAATCTAAGTTTGAGTTTTAAAGGTTGAACCGATAGAAATAAGTGTGCAAGCATTATACTATGACTATTGGTGGATATGAAAAGATAGAGTGTATCCCTGAAGGTAGTCATTCGGGTTAAGTTCTATGATATGTGTGTACTGTCATTTTTTTTCAGACCCTAGAGTGCAGTAAGTGTAGTTCAGTTAGAATCTGGTAAATGATCTCCCAAACTTTAGATGATGACTTAAAGCTAAGAGGGAGATGATAGAACGAATAACCAAGTAAGGCTCTTAGATTCTAGTAGTGATACAGTATGATTTAGAACATCAGACAGTGAGGGTAAATCTTAACCCATTCCTACCTCAGTATTTTTTTGTTATCTGGATGCTTACTCATGCCTTACGATTTAGTTCCGTGATAATAGTTCATGATTCTGGTATATGATAGAGAGCCACGTACTTTTCCAATTCCAAGATAATGAGTTTTAGTTCATTCAAGTAGTCAGAATCACATTCCTTATGTTATGAACTCTAGTTGAGGTCATGCAACTCATGACGCATGTACTCACTCTTTATAGTGTGCTCAGTCCCATATAAAGATCTTTTCACGCTTGAGGGTCTTATGTTTTAACCTTTTAGTGACCCTTCCTATGTAATGATAGTGGTGATGATGTAAATGTTCTTGTTGATGGAAGATCATAGTATGCTTGTTTAGATAAGGCCATAAGTATGAAGTAAGATTTGGGGCCAAATCTTTGATACATGTGATGGTTAGTGGACAAGTTTGTGTGTGTATGTCTTAAGGTAGCGCGTGGGAGTTATATTGACAATAGTTTAGAAACTATGTGAAGTATGTATTTATGTGTGGTTGCCTTGAAGTTAACATGTGGTTATAAATTAGGCTTGAATGACATTTTGGGATTGTAGTGGAAGGTCGGAATATGCATTAGCGACTTTATATTAAGAGTTCAGAGTAGTCATTGAAGTGGTAAGGTATGTTATACTTAGGATGTGATCTTTAAAAGAGCTATAGAAGGTGGCATCAGATGGTTTAGAATAATAGCGTGGTCTGGCATGTTTTTTTTTTTTTTGTGACTTAGAGTTAGGCTTGATCACGGCAAAGGGATTAAGTTATTTCCAATATTAGTAGAAAGATTTGTTAATGCTCATATGAGAACTTTAAGATGAGTTAAATAAATATGATATTTATAGGGAATAGTATAGTTAAGGGATATTCGGGAAGTGCTCTAAGCCTGAAAGAAAGAAGTTGTATTGCCAAAGGTCTGAAAATACTATCCTAATTTAGGAGTTATATGTCTATATTCCAGACTGCAGAGTAGTGTCGATGTTGTGATTTCTTCAGTTGGATATCTTGTGTAATCCGTACACAAGATGCATGGCTCCCTATTACTGCTAGAGCTTCCTTAGAGAGAGTGTTGAAGAGAATACTCCAGTTAAGTATGAGGGTGTAGTATAATTCAGTCTGTATGGCCAATAAGTCAGTTTAGTAGTCAGATTCGCATGACTTGTTTTCTCTTCTTTGCACTTATTCATGCTACTCAAAATCTCAGACATGCTACTATTCCAAGATAGAGTATACCAGTAGTTTTGAGTATAGCCCAGTTCATGCATCATGCATTAAATTCAGATTCCAAATGTTCAGTTATGATTCAATTCGTAGGTTCCCTGTGCATTGCCTCAGTTTTTCAAGTATCTTAGTGAATTGAACATCCATAGAGGGACATAAGGTCTCAAGGGGGAGATAACCCATTCAGCTGCATGCATAGATTCTTATTACAAGCTCCGCACCAGTTGTCATTGCATATTCAGTCATACGTTCATACGTCAGTTCAGTCAGATATGCATGTATTAGAAATGCATGTTCAATAGAAAAAGTTTAGGTTATCAGTGTATTTAGTCCTGCGTTCATGAGAACAACTCAGTAGCCAATCCATGTATCAGGTATGCATGTTCATTATGAGAATTCAGCTTATGAGTAGCTTCAATCATGTATTCCAAGCATCAGATATGCATGTCCGGTATAAGAATTCAGAATATCAGTAGTTCCATCCATACGGTCATGTTTCAGATCAGTGTAATCTTTATTAGAGGACATGTCGTGTCCATGTTATTCCATACCTCTAAGCTTCAATATGTTCTTACCCATCATTCGAGGATGAATGATCCCAAGGGGGAGATAATGTAACACCCGGCATTTTGGGCTAGAATAAAAACCATGATTTTGATGCGTTGATAATCCCGAAGCCATAAATCCTATGCCAATAAAGCATGTTAATTATTGTGTAGCATGTGAATCCACTCAAGCTTGAAGTTAGACCATAGAGGTCCTTCAACTCAATGATGAGTTGAAACTATTTCGATCGACTAAGTTTTAGTGGATGTTGTAAAATGTGTCAACTTCCATCAACCATAACTCTCTGTATATATCTAATTAGGAAGCGTACTATGTGTCAAATAATAGGTATTCGAGTTAGCTTTCCAACGATAATAATTTGGCTAAAATCCAACACCCGAGCAAGAAGTTATGGCCTTTTAAAGTTATAAGCATCGCCTAACCAATTGCCCATGGCCACTGGAAAGCATAGGCAATAGCCTAGGCGGCGCCTATGTAAACATAGGCGATATCCTAGGAGGTGCCTATGTAAACATAGGCGATATCCTAGGCGTCACCTATATGAACATAGGAAATGGGATGGCGGGCGCCTATGTAAAGAATTCTAGTGACTTAAACACTCCGTGTTGAGGACAAAGTGGTCCTTTTCCACCCTTACTTAGCCCTAAAACACGAAATCTAGTTCCAAGGACTCCAAAATACATATTCTTTCATCAAAAATGCTCAAGGATTCTCCTTAGGGTTTCAAAATAAAAATCCAAATAGTTTAAGATTTGACCATAGGTTTTCAAAGATAATTACATATTTTGAATCACCAATCCGCAAGCTTCAAGAAACATCTATTATCCTTGGAAATAGTGGTACGTGGTGTTATCCTAAAATCTCATGGGTGTAGTTTTTATGAACATGCATGCTTTTAAATCGGGGTTTTGAATCAAATGCTAATAACTTGCTTTCAATATGATTTCTAAGTCATTTTCTTTATGTCATGGGAATTGTTTGCCTATATACTTCAATGGTTGAAACCATGCATATGTGATTTGAGATTTTCCATAGAAGCTTGATGAATATAAATGATAAATTATTTTCAAATTCCCATGATAATGTTTTGATACTCCATATTGTATTGTGATAAAAAAAAAAGAGCATGAATTTGAAATAAATATTGTTCACCACTTGTAAATGATGAATCACCTTGGTTTATACATGATTATGCATATGTGGATGTGATATTGATGACTTGCAAGTCGGGTATGACGATACCCTTCAGAATATGATATGTGATTGAATAAGATAAAATTTGAATGCATTGATTTTACATGAGAAAGGTGGATTCCCAAAGAAGGCGTTTGAGATATAAGGGCTCATCACTGGAAAACGTGTTTGACGACATGGAATATTGGTACCAGGCTAAGTGATCTTGTGTACTTGACTTCATGTCATTCCCAAATTGGGACTATAGGTAGGAGCCCGGGCTAAGTGATCTTGGGCACTACCATTGGGTCGAGACACCATGTTATGTGATCTTGTGTGTCTCTCCCTCACTTATACTCTAATCTCAGTGGCAACTGAGGTTAAACAGTTGGTGTAAATTATGTAGGGTATTCCACCTAGCTCAGTTACATTTCATTATTGTTGAGAAAACTATTGCATTACACCCATGTTCTTTCAAATGATTTGATACGAAATTTCTTTATAATGTCTCTCAACTATATTTTGTAAAAATATTATGTTTTATTTTGATATCTCTACGTGCCAATACTTTTGTGCTAACCCCTTTCCCTATCCAACCTCACAGGTTCAGAGGCCCAGTCTAGGGGTCAAGAGAATCAGTAGATCATTCAGACAGAGTTGCAGAGACAAGTGGTGAGCCTTCTATGTTTCGGAAGGTCTTATGTCCTGCAGTCCTTTTATCTTATATTCAGTTTTGGAGGTCTGCTGAGGGCCTTGTCCCAATTTTCAGATAGATATTGTTTTAGTCATGTAGTAGAGATTTCGCAGACGGTTTTAGAGATGTTGCTTTAGATTGTGGGACACTATTCCCCATTTTCATTTTCATATAATTTTGACCATGTTTCTGTTATATTGTGTTTCTTCCACATTACTTTGATCATATGAATTAGGTGCATGATTACCAGATAGATACGGTGTTTTGGGCCTCCATGGTTCGAAATGCTCGTCACGGCCAGGCCCTGGTTCGGGTCATGACAAAAAGTTGCTCGCTAAGTTCAAACCTATGGTACAAAATGGTTTGGGGGATTCTCAATCTTTTCAAATGTGAAATTAATTCTTGGGTTTCTAAAGGACTAATTCGAGACTAAGAATAATTAGAGTATAATCAATTAAAATGGATCTTGGGACTATGCTTTAGTATTGGCAAATTATGCATGGGATTATAATGATTCTGTGCAAACTCGAATCGTTGATGATGTGGTACGCTAGGTTTAAGGTCTTTGAGGCTAGTTTTTCAACAAAACCTCAAATATGTCACTCATTGACCCTTTCGAGTAACTAATGAGTGTGTCAATTAAGGTGACCCAATACCTCAATTGGGTATCCCTATTTTGACTGGCATTAAAAAAGTTTGGCTCATTCTCTATACCATCGAATTGGGGAAGATATTATTGTAGAGGCTTATACCCCATATTTCTTCTTTGCTTTTCTCGATCAACTGTGGCTAGATGGTATGCTTCAGCTTGTCTAGTTGTTTCTTCCTTTGTTTTATGCCTGAGAGATCTTTTCTTGTATTTTCCTCAGCCATCAATCGAATACTGGTCTTCTCTATAATTTTTTTAAGCCCTGGTTTTTATAACCCTTAGTTCAGAACTCCCGTATCATAAACTCCTTCATTATCCATTCTTTTTCTATTTCTCAAAGTTCTTTCAATTTCCAAATCAAATGCAATCAGAGATTACCTTGACTTTGAGTGTTGGGAATGCACTGGTGTGCACCCTAAGAACAATAGGAAAAGTAAGGTAATGAAATAGAAACCAAGAGGCTGACAAATACAATAAATCAACTTTGTAACCCTATTTCCCAACAATGGTGAAAAAATTTGATATTGCCTAAATTACACCTCTAGAAAAAGTATAAAATGGTCACTGATCAAATATAGAACCTAACAAAGTTGGGGTTGATCTCATGGGAAATAGGTTAAAATATCTATCAAGATGTTTATCTAAGAAATTAGTAAATAATTTCCAATAAAGAGTGGGGTTTTGTAAATCAAAATTCCAATAGTAACAGTCATTGATTTTGTTGAATTTGTAATCAATAAGAGAGAAGCACTTGTATTGTGTTCCCCAATAACTTCATAATTTCGTAGGTTATTCATACTTAGTAATCAATCATGATGCTTGGCATGCAGAATTGATAGGTTATGTTTACCTAAACGGCTTTATGCATTTGTTTAAGAAACTATCCTCAAGTAAGTATTATCTTCTCCTAAGTTGAGCATTACTAACCCCTATCTTAGATCCTAGCAATAGCTTTCCTAAATTATTAGTTCAAGCTAGTCATTAAAGGTTGAAAGCTCCAACATTCTGTTGTTTATTCCCATTTCCTATATTTTACCTCGACTTTTATTGCTAGTAAATATAAGGCAAGTTCTAATGTATAAATCCATTAAAAAGTTGTCGAACTGAAGAGAACAAACAATACAAGACCAAACACCCTTTAGAATCACTTCGTACTACAAACACTACTTCATTAATCCGTCATGGTTCCCACAACCCTAGTTGTGGTGTTTAGATATTTCACGACCCAACTTCTCAGGTCATGATGGTGCCTACCATAACCCACCAGTAGGCAAGCAAACCCATAAGTCAGAATGGCTAGTTATGGACTACTCAATAATATAAGGAAAAGAATGCAGAATATATGAAATAAAGATCAATATATAGAAGAATCCCAAAACCTAGTGATATTAGTACAAGAGCTTCTAATATAAAAAGAGTACAAAAGTGAAATACCAAGAGAAATACAATGATATAACTTATCTCTAAATACAACTTAGAGGCTATTCTAATACATAAGAGAGAGATAAGTAATGCTCCAAACATTAGGAGCTCACTCTAAGTCTCTGAACTAAGGCTGCTCCGTACGATGCATACATCAACGGCGATAACCCGTACTATAATCTACAGGCTGCAGAAGTGTAGTATGAGTAGCAAATGAATGATACTCAGTCAGCTACTACCAACTGAGCTCCAAAGATAAAATAGATATATACTGCATTTAAACTAAATGAATATTATACCCAAGAGTCTAGAAATCATATGACAAGTTAATGAGATAATAAGGAACAACTATCATGTTTATGTTTAATAATCTAACATTAAAAACTAAGAAAGTATTATGGTGAACTATCCTATTCTAGCTTCATTCAATATACGTCAATGTTATACCATATATCCCAGGTCAATATATGAATAAAGAGCGAAAGAATAATATATATAGTAATATACAAGGCAAAGAAATGACTATACAACATGAATAATGAAAGAAGGGATATACAGTAGTATCATAGTTTCTTACAACTTGACATATATATATATATATAGGTATATATACATATAAGCACGAGTTCATCTCAAAGCATAACCTATATCATTATATTCTCATTTTGAGACCTCATTATAATAAAATTGGGATTTAAATACTATCATACTCAAGGTTTCTAATCCACATGGCTAGACATGAAATAATCGAACATAATAATGCAATCATAAGATAGAAGAGGCCGAAGACATACCTCAAATCCCAATACTAGATCAAAGAACAATCTATCATAAGCTAGCCATAATAATGATCATAACAATGATAACAACAATATCAATATTAGCATGAATAACCGGCTACTCCGGACAATAAAATACGTAGCCAAGACTATATGTACCCCCACCGGCCCAAGCTTGGAAGATTTAATCAACATACATAAACACAAGGCATATTCTTCACCCATATCTATGCAACTGTCCCATATCGGCTGATAGATATAGGTGCATACTAGTGATAGGCAATGTGCATGTAGGAAAGAATGAAAAGTACATAATCAATTTCACAAATCATCATAACTGTCCTCATAAGGACCATCACCATTGTAATCAACCTCAGGCCTTATTAGGTATCAACATATCATCAATATATCCTCCGGTCATATCGGTATCAACATTATCACAACGGTATCCTCCGATCTTGTTGGTTATCAATATCATCATAATAGTATCCTTTGGCCTTGCCGGGTATCAATACCATTACAATAGTGTCCTTCGGCCTTTTCGAGTATCAATATCATCATAATAGTGTCCTCCGTCCTTGCTGGGTATCAAAATCATCATAATAGTGTCCTCCTTCCTTGCTGGGTATCAATATCATCATAATAGTATTCTCCGGCCTTGTCGGGTATCAATTTCATCACAATAGTATCCTCCGATCTTGCTAGGTATCAATATCATCATAATAGTATCCTTCGGCCTTGCCAGATATCAATATCATCAAAATAGTATCCTCTGGTCTCGCCGGGTATCAATATCATCACAATTACCATTACCAAATAAGATACACTAAAATACTCACAAACTTACACATATTACCAAAAAATATCTATCAAGTCAATACTTCCCAACTACTCATTATTAGTTAACCAACACTTCTTATAATAGAATCACTAGTTCACTAGTCATCTCATAACCTCTAGTTATTAGCCTAAACATTATCCTTACTCATGGGATAACAACTAACCACTATTTATTAAATAGCCAACATCTAACATTTGGTCAAGGTTCATCACTAGACCAAAACTGTCATTTATCCACCATGCATTATTATCAACTAATCATATATCTGTTAATCATTAATAGTCAATAATGTACCATTTATCACCTAACTATTCCTTGTTAACTAACATCCTTCATTAACTAACCATCATTAACCAACTAATCCTCGTTTATCAACTATTCATCATCATTATTAGCCACATATCAATCATCACTAGTTACCATATCTTAACTAAGCAAGGTTCATTAACTAGTACAATAGATTTCTAGCCATCAAGTACTATAGCCACCTAAATGACATCTAACTACCACTTATCTTAACTCTTAATTAGGAAGAACAACCATAAGATTGTATTTCAAATAGAATCACATCCATTACTAATATAATAATCATGAATGTGCCAAAACTATGCATGCCATCACCAATATTTAATCAGTGGAATAGTAAGCTTTATACCGCATCTTTCTCCATCCAATATCGGAGAGATGTGTATACAAACATATACATATTCATATTCATAATTAGTAATTAGATCATTTATAATGATAAACACTTCTCAACTATTGAATCAATATCATAACACGACCCTTGTCCTATTAATTTATCTGAAATAATCACAACATCATAATCATGGCCTTAGACCCATATACATATCCAGGACTCATATCAATAATTATATTTATAAGTCATAGCATACCTCTAATCATCTCAAATATAGGAGGTATCTCACATATAGGAGACATAATATCAATAATCATGTATTCATCTCTCTCACAAGAGGCATCTCACATCTAGGAGGCATAATATAGATAGACATATAATCATCTCTCACACAAGAGGAATCTCACATCTAGGAGGAATAATATATATAGACATGTAATCATCTATAGGATATCATATATCAATAGGTCATACATCATGACTACGAGGAATATCACTTTTCTACACCAATATATATATATCCAAGAGGAACATCGTCTCTATAGGTCCAACAATGATGACTAAAGAAAATTGCAACTCTATAGGCCAATCATCAAGTCTAAGAGGAAATAGCATCTCTATAGGCCAATCATCAAGTCTAAGAGGAAATAGCATCTCTATAGGCCACATAACGTATCTAGGAGGAATATCATCTCTAAATGCCTAATATCACTTCTACAAGGAGTATCATAACTATAACTCAAAAGACACAGTCCAGGAACATCAATACAATTTACCAAGTTATGAAGTAACCTTAATTTAAGGTTTACTAGCCTCATCTATGTCTAACATCAGCACTAAGTCCACACGACTTAACACAAGCTTGGGCCTAAGTAGGCCGAATGATCCCACTTCTAATCCATAATTTCCATAAGTAGGCATACTATGCCCCAAACAAGGCTAAGGTATCTAGTTCATCTTTCAGATGTCAAGCAAGCCATATTCAAGCCTAAGATAGTAACTTCGACTAGAAACAAGGGTACTCAAGTCAACTCTACTCAACTTATGATTTCAAGACTACCACACTAGCCTAATAAGGCTAAATATACAAATCATGCTTCAAAAGATAAAATCATATTACAAACATAGAATTATATTATATCTATGTTATAACTAGTCTAAACAAAAGAGGGAAGGTAATAAGATACAAAAGGGTTATAAATATGCCATCTTATGGGTCCAAAACCCTCATCTAATCCCTAAACATCAATATATCAAGGCCAAGTTATCCTACTCATAATCAAGCCTAAAATCCATATTTATATGAAACATATATCACATCATCTATGAAGAAAAGCAGACAGAAGCCTACCTCAAGGACAAACTGCAAAACCTTACTTCGTGCATCACATGCTCGTCTTTACTTTACAATACTCAAAATACCACCACACTATCAAAACCATAATCCACTCACCAATATGAGTTTAGTGATACCCATATTTCACTATTGTGCTTCGGGTCCAAAAATTACACCCAAACCCAAAGTAGGTCCCACATACAAAAAATGAGTTTTTGAGACCAACCTAATGTTCACACATGAATAAGGAATTAGAACCCTCAAAGAATGGGTGAAAACTAAGCATACTTTGGGCTAAAATCAAGCTCTAAGTTAAATTGGGGTTTTGGGTCCAAAACTAAAAAATTCAAGCATGAATTCCAGAAATTCTTACCTTAATAATAATGATAATCGCAATACAAGATGGTAATTAATCTCCCAAGTTACCCCTATGACCAATTTTGAGTTATTACACTTATTTTGAGGTTTCTAGGTCTAAATGATGAAGGAAAAATGCCCCAAACACATTTTAGGGCCTTTATATAGCCCCTACAGATACTCAAATATTACAATCGCGGTCCTATAGGCTGCGATCCCGGTACTTACAATCGCACACTCTTGGCCGTGATCACGATTGCGCTAGATGATAACAAACTCAAAAAGAAGTTTTTAACCCTCGAAACTCATCTGGAATCTAAAGAACATGATCTAATAGTGAATTTTGAGTGTAAACCATATTTCAAATCCATTGGAATCATCAAAATATTCATCGATGATCATTTAGAAAAAAGTGGGGCCCACACCTATAGCTTTATCACTTTTCATAAAATTCGCTCAATATCCCAAAATAAGTCCGAGAGCCTTAGGACCTAAACCAAGGGTCTCCCTAGCCTACAATGTTCCAGACGCGATGGCGAAGTTGGATTTTCAATTTGAGGTTGTTATGACCAAATATGGGTCCCAAACCCATTTTTTTCAATTTTTAACTTTTCGACCAATAGGTCCAAATGAGCTCGGGTACATTAGAATCCAAACCAAAGGTCTACCCAGACTAATATTAATATTTTAGATCTGCTGGTGCAGTCAAAATTTGTATCCAACATCATTTCACTAAAGTTTTTGCTTGGTGGCCATTTGGAACCAGCAAAGACTTTAAAATAGGGAATTGACTCTAAAAACTAAATGAATTGCTCGATAATCAAACTGTTGGTCTCAGAAATACATAAATGACTTGGGAAAGCTATGGAGAAGCTCAAATGGTCTAGGTAAGTATAAATATGGAAAATGACCTGAAGGATCATTATAAGCTACTCATAATTATAAGCACACAATAATATTCTAAGAAGAAATCATAACTATGAACTTACGAATAATAAGATCAAAACCACAAATCATACTTTGAATTGAAACCCCAAAAATTGATAGTCATACTTGCAAAAACAATAATATGCTTTCAAAGATGTTATAGAATATAAACTAAAATAATAAAACCAATGGGATTATTTATAGATAAAAAGGAAACCTATCTTTAAAAAATTTGGATTGTAAGATAAACAGTGACTACGCCTCTAGAAATGAGTTGTGGAGTTTGGTAATGACTCATTGTGTGTCTTCTTTCCATTCATTGCCTTTTCTTCCTCGCCGCTGATGAAGACTCGTATAGTCACCTTATGAGTCGTAGGGTGACTCATTACCACTAGGTGAATTTTGTACACTTTTATAAATTTATTAATCCCACCAAGGACAATTTTATCTGATAACTCGTATAGCCTCATATTGATTCGTAGGCAACACTCGTCGTCACTAGCACCATCTTGCATATCTTTAGGACTCTAGATTGATCTTTTTAGGATGACTCACCCTAAGACTCGTAGTGTAACCCAACTACTTATAGGATTTTGTTGTAGTTATCTTGTAATTCACTTTTAAAAGCCTAAAACATTATTGCAGTCACAACAACTGTGGCTACAAATCATAATGTGACCCAAAGACTCATAGGATAGTATCCATTTCCAAACTTGTGCCAATTGTTCTCATTTTTCCTTTGATTATTTACAACCCCTATTTTCCTGCAAAACTACAATAAAAATATCATATCCACATATTCAATCTCTTATCTTAGCATATTTTCCTTATTTTAAGAGTTAAAAGTATTGAGAACCTATGGTACATCACTAACAATGGTAGTTTTGTAGATTATGTTCATCCATCTTCTGTCAGTGTTCAAATGAACCAAAAAGGTACTCTTCTCAAAGTTTATAAGTTGCCCAAAACACCTTTCATAGTTATAGAACTTTTCTCATCAACTTCAAGGTTTTCTTGTTTGTAGAGATAAACAAATTAGTATCATTTGCATATACAATGTTATTTATATTTGGACTCCATTTTGGAAAAGTATGGAACAAACATAGGATCCTCATATAAAGCATTTAGACTCCTAGATAGTGCTTCTGGATCAAGAATATAGAGTATTAGAGAAATGGAATCTTCTTACTTTACGCGCCTAGTGGATTTGTAAAATCCATTAGATTGACCATTAAGAAGTATGGGATAACATTTATTATATAAAAGCCTATACACCATGTTTATTAGCAGTTCACAAAACCCAAATTTTCTCAAGAGTTGAGTTCAAAAAATTTAAGAGACTCTATCATAGGAATTTTTATATCCTGTATGACTACTCATTAGTGATTTGAGTTTTTATTCTGATGTCCTTAACTATTTTTTGAGCCAGTGACACATTCTCAAAAATACTTTCGTTCTTTTGAAAACCTGTCTAATTGGCAGAGATTAGTTTAGCAATACTTTACATAATTGTTCATGGATCACTTTTGATATGTAGGTGTTAATTACTAAATATATCAATACTTTCAATAATTGTATATTTTTTCATTATATTATATTTTTCTCTAGATACATGTATACAATGAATGTATCTTTTATCTCTCCTTTATCACTCACCTTTCTCCTACTTTTGTCCCTCTACTTCTTTGTTAAAACACCCTAGGAGTAGGACCCTTGCAAAATTTCTTTGGTTTTGGACTTATTGGACTTAGTACAACTCAAGGGTACCAGTCGTACCCTTGAATACGACTTGTGGGATGGCTTGAGGGTTCAATCACATGTTCGATAGTGTGCTTGGCTTGGTTACTGTCCAAGATATGAATCATCAAGGTATGAGTTGTATCCAATGATATAGGTAGTGCAAGGCAAGATTTATGGTCATGATTGAGTTGTCCTGTGGAGTTTTCATATGGTACAGTTGGTGGGTACGATTGAGTGTACCACTCGTACCTTTAGGTACGAGTTAGGGAGGTGTGAGTCTTATAGAAACTAGTAGGTAGGGCTTTGGCAAGGTCTTAGGTATGAGTTGGGGTACCACTCATACCCTAGGATATGGATGGTATAGGTGAGTCATACCCTTGGACGTGGCTTGATTTAATTTTAAGCCAAGAGTAGTCCGAACATTTCCTACTTCAAAGCCCTTATGTTCTCACATTATGTAACACCCTTGATGACCTCTCATAACAATTATTAAAGGATAGAAACACTCCTAATACTGTCTCAAACTTACTCTTGAAGATTGAAGTCTAGGGTTTCGACATGTGTTCTTCAATGGGCTCAAGAGTAATGTTTCTCTTCAAAATCTTCTTGTATAAGGCACGTACTCCTTCCCTCATTGTTAGTTCCAACTAAAGGCATTTGTATTGAGTTTTAAACATTGATTTATGAATCATGAATGGTAGTTTTCAAAATATATGTTGAGGGTCTTGATGCATATGGTTTGGCATTGGTTTAAACTATGTTTTTATATATTTTTAGTGTTGGTTTGAAAATGTTGGTACTTGTTGGATATATTTTAATAAATGGGTCCTTATTAACCCTAATTATGGTGGTTTATTCATTAAGTTTGGTGTTGGTAAATGTATTCCTTCAA
The DNA here is from genome assembly GCF_002878395.1 of Capsicum annuum. Taxonomy (NCBI): domain Eukaryota; kingdom Viridiplantae; phylum Streptophyta; class Magnoliopsida; order Solanales; family Solanaceae; genus Capsicum; species Capsicum annuum. The sequence continues at coordinate 93,090,546 of NC_061115.1, forward strand.
CATGTTTGATAAAATGCCTAAAAGAATGTTTCTACTCTATTATTGAACTTTCATTGGAACTCTTGAATGGTTTGGATTGGTAATGGAACCCTAAATGGATTTGGATCATTTTGCAATGTTTAAATGGTTTAAATGATATAAATGCTTTAAATATTTGGCATGATCATAAATGTTTTGGAATGGTTTTAAATGACATAAATAGTGTATATGGTTTGGAAGGATTAAATAGCAAAGCCTTGGTAGCTATGAAATTGGTTATGCTTGTGGAGGACATGAAAATCCCCCGAGTGGTTTAATATGTTTAATGGAAGGGCATATGGAATCCCTTAAACCTACACATGGTTGGCAATGAATAGTACTTGCAAATATAGTTGGTATGATGATACAACTACTAATCACCTTAATTAATAAATGGTTAATGAATTGGATAGTTTCTTGGTAATGGTTTTAAATAGGCAATTATGGTAGGGTGTGTAACAAATACATGGAAGGAGGAAGTCTCAGGGGGACAAAAACTGGAAACTCATATTTGCCAATTTAAGGTTTGGTCTTGGTGACCGTGTGTATGGTCACACTTTATATTTGGGGGGATGTACTAGTCATCCAAGGTTTTCTTTCCTGGTCATGTGGCTTCACGCACTGGGACCCTTTAGCAGGGGTGATAAATCTATATTGCCCGTGGATGATTTAGAAGGGTAAATAAACACAACCCAAGTAAAGGTTTTAAAGGCATGCTAAACCCAGTTCCCTTTGATAGGGGTCAAAGGGGCATCATAGACATCATTAGGAGCCAACACATGAAAACTCAAGCTCGATGTTTGACTATTGATACCTAAATCGAAGATAACAAGGTTGAATCATGGAGAAGACTCAAGTTACACTCTAAGAAAGCCCCTTATTAAGGGACTTTTGGTCATTTCAAAGGAGCAAAGAGGCGCCTATGGAGTGTAACCACTTATTAAGGGCCTTTTGGTAATTTTATTATGTAATAGTTAGCCTAAGTCTTCAAATAGCTTTCTTTAGGTTATTTTCCAGCAACTTTGAACATATTTTTGAGAATACTCATTGAATGTTTAAACAAGTGTAGAATCACTTGACAAGAGTGGATTCACTTGTGGTCAAAGGTAGATTTATTTGGCACTAGTTGCTCGTTTAGAAATGGTGATTGCTTGGGGATTCTAGTTCCATTGAGGTCTCTGTATAAACTTCGTGTTACTTGTATGAATCTTTGGGTCTTAATGTTTGATACACATTTTAGTTTTTAGTATTTGTGCATTTGTATGTCAAGTTATCTATCTATCCTTTTATTTTTATTATTTGTTCATCTTATTCTCATGTTTGTGTTGTGATCTTAGTTTGGGTTATTGTCTGTTTTTGTATACTTCTCGGGTGTTTGATAGTTGGTTTGTATCATTTAGTATCAGAGCAAGACTTGATTTTGTTCCAACAAAATCACTCTTGAGATTGCTGCCTAAAAAATCCAAAAATCTCACAAAAATAGTGCTTTTGTTGTTGTGTCTCAGCCGAAACTATAGTTGTTCTTGTTGTTGTGTCTTGACCAAAAGTTTTACCTTAGATCTGTAATACCCCGCATGTTTCTAAGCTAGGAAGTGAATAAGTATTCCTACATATGAAATCTCCTATCCTATGATTCATACTTGAGTACATGACTTACAATGAATATCTTAGTGATAGGATAGCTTATGATGCATTAAGCATGTTCATATGAGTCACTTAAGGTAATACAAGCTAAGAGTTTTTGAATCCATCAAGTTTTAGTGTTCTATTTTACAAGGGTCATCTTTGAATGAGTATAACTCGATGTTAAGATGGTATTTTGGCTAATTTAGACCCCCAAATTGTAGAGAATCAAATTAGCTTTCCAACAATACCAATTTCGCCTTAATTCAATACCCGAGTGAAAACTTATGGCCATTTTCGTGAAAGAAAGTAAGGATAGGCGATTGGTTAGGCGTCGCCCAACCCAAGCATAGGCGATTGGTTAGGCGCCGTCCAACCTAGCTTAGGAAATCACTTGGGCGCCACCTAAGTCAGTTCCAGGTGCCAAAAACACTCTGTTTTGAGTTATTTTAAGGGTAATTAAGTCTTTTAACACTCCTTACACATCCCTAAACTTAACCCTACGAAATATATAGCTTCTAAACATATTACAACCCTATTATCATCTCAGTGCTCATCATCCAAGAGCACTAAAAGAGAAAAACAACTAGGGTTGCGTAACTAAGCTTGAAGATCCGATTTCAAGGAAATTCCTCTGTCAATCATCAAGAATCTTCCTTCTAAGGTATGCGTGAGCTGATTTATGGATCCCTTTCATCCATAAAGCTTAATAAAACCCCTCTTTTTCATTATAAAGTATGATTTCTATATTTTTGGGTGTTGATGATCATGTTGTTGATATTGGGTGATTCCCAAGATGGAATCTTTATATGTTTTTTTGAATTTCATGATATCATATGAGTTGGAAACATGTAAATTTGGTTGTTCATGATGTATAATTTGATGATTTCACCTATGCTTAAGATGTGCATGTAAGGTGTTTGATAAAAGCCTAAGAAACTAGAAATCATGCAATATAGCTAAATTATGACTAAGTGAAGGATTCATGATATGCCCTTACATTCCAATGACTTCTATGTTGATAATGTGCCTTGTAAATGTTGTTGGAGTACTCATGAACTATTCTTATGAGATTATGCTATGTTTACTTGCAAATGCTACTTATGAACAAGATGTATGATAACCATGCAATCCACATAAACTTCCATGCTATTGGTATGTGTTGCCAATAGGATTATGCAATGAACATGATATTAAGATTGTGCAAGTACTTCCATGTGATATGAAATCCTTTCCATGGAATACATTGTTGATAACCATGCTTAGTATGAGATCCCTACTTATGATATTATAAATTATGGACTCTACTCTTATGATCAAGTCAGTCATGTGTGTCAGTTTCCTTCCATCAATTCCTAGGGGTAATTGTACCCAAAAACTATAGTTGTGTGCCTAGATCCATGTCATGTTTCACGATATCCAAACTCAAGCTATGATTTCATAGACTTCAGTCAATTATGTGACTCAAGAAAACCTTATGATCTTAGTCAGTTGTCAGATATAAGTAACAGTTCGCCAATCAATGGAATTCAATAAGATTAAGTCATGCATAGTCAGTTATTCATGTCCAGTCTCTTCAGATGGGAGTAAAGGTTAGTACCGAGTGGACCCAAGGATGGAAACTTACCCGCCAATTCAGAGTGTGATTCTTAGTAGTCATCTTTGTGTTCTAGAACTACGTAGCCAGCATAGGTTAAGACATCTTAACCCGTCAGATTAGGGTTGATGGGGTGGTTTAACCCATCAGTTTAGGGTTCCCACCATTCTCATTGAGTACCCTCTAGATAAGGGTCACTCAAAGGATGTCCTTACCCGTGGCACGGTATTGACACACCTCCAGTCAGGGCAGAGATTGGACCCCAGCTTAGCCATAACAGTATACATGGGGCATGTCGGTTAAACACTACTTCCCATAGTTTCAGTATCAGTCTCAGTAAAAGAACTCAGGGCGTCCTTCAGATTTCAGCATATACAGTACTGTCAGATACAGTTGACCATGTTATCAGTTTCAGTATTAGTCATGACAGTTATCAATAAACCATGTATTAGCTTACAGGTCATGCTATCACGTATTCACGATCCCAATTTCTATATATGTGTGTTTGCACTCCAAGTTCATATTAGTCAGTCAGTATTGTTCATGTATGAAATCCTTTATGTTCAGCCTACCTTCCTCGTATACTTAGTACTCCAGTTGTACTGATGCATTTGTGCTATGGTGCTTTATTTTCATGTTACACCATAGGTTCTGAGACACGAGCTCCAGACCAGCAGTAGCGGTAGCATTCCAGTCGCAAAGACATAGTGAGTCCTCATTGATTCGAGGATAATATGATTTGATACATTTATTTATTTCTTCAATTCAGTTTTACGGAGTTAGTTGGAGACATGTTCCTTCAACTCCTTATTCAGATAGTTTAGAGGCTTTTAGATTTACGTTCAGATTTATGTTCAGATTTGCATTCAGATTGAGTTGTTTTGGGTAGTTTCACCCACATGATTCTATTCAGTTGAACCTTATGGCCTTACAGTTCTATGTATTCCTCATTATTTTATCATGATTTGTAGTATACAGGTACAGATATCAGTCATGGGTTAGCTTGTGGTCCCTCGGGGTCATGAGCACCGTGTAGCATTCTGGTTTAGCGAATCGGGGTGTTACAAACTTGGTATTAGAGCCTAAGGTGCAATAGAGTCCTAGGAAGTCTGAAAGCCGCATCTAGTAGAGTCTTGTACATGGGTGTGTTGCACGCCACATTTATGTGCGGGAGGCTATAAGATGTTTTAGGAATAGTCCCCTTTCTTCATTATTCATGTCATGCTAGTGAGCATAATCACAAGTTAAACTCTCAGTCTAATTAATTCTTCTCTTATTCCAGACCATGGCCCCAAAGAGAAGAAACCAGCCAGCTCCTCAACCCAAAGATCCTTTGGGTGAACATGTTTCCCATGCGGAGTTTAGAGCCGTATTTACCACACTTTCCCAGTCCATGGATGCATAGACTGAACAGCTACCAGTTATTCTGGCTAATCCATTGGCAAATCCCAAAGCATCTAGGGTTCGGGACTTCACCTAGATGAACCCTCTATCTTTCCATGGGTGTAAGTCTGATAAGGACCCTCAGGAGTTCATTGACCAAGTCTAGAAGGTCATTGACATCATGAGTGTTACTTCTATTGAGAGTGTTGAGTTAGACACCTTCCAATTATAGGATGTTTCTCATGAGTGGTACAAACAGTGGAAGTCTGAGAGGTTAGATGATACAGGCCCTATCGAGTGGGAGGAATTTTTCACAGCCTTCTTAGGCAGATTCTTTCCCCAAGAGCTGAGGGAAGCCAAAGTTCTTGATTTCATCAACCTCAAGCAGGGGAATATGACGGTTAGGGAGTATTCTCTCAGATTTACTCAGCTAGCCAGGTATGCTCCTCATGTGGTTGCAGACAATAGAGCTAAGATGAGCAAGTTCGTGTCAGGAGTTAATGATAGCATGGTAAATGAGTGTAGGTCTGCGACGCTGATCGGTGATATGACCTTAGCCAGACTCATGACCCATGCCCAGCAAGTAGAAGAGCAGAAGTTTAAGACTAGGGAGAGACAGAACAAAAGAGCAAGGTCAGGTAATTTCAACTTTGCTTACCCCAAGTTAGATGGAGGAAATCGTTCACAGTTTTGCTCTAAGACAGCCTTTCCAGCTCCTTTCTCTGCCAGCGCTCTAGTGCCGAAGTTCATAGATGGCAATAGAGACAAAGCGCCAGGCTCTAAATCTCAGGGTAGTTTTAGCAGTGCCCGAATGAATCCCCTTTGTCAGACTTGTAGTAATAACGACAAGGGCATTTGCAGAGCCGGTACTGATGTCTATTTTGGTTGTGGCAAGCCAGGCCACAAGATTAGGGAGTGTCTGCAGTCAAGTCTTCAGGGTCAGCAAAATTATTCTACAGCTCAGTCCAGTCGCTCGAACCAGCAGGGTACCATTTCCAGTGCTACCAGTGGGCAACGCCCAAACAGACTTTATGCTCTTCTGTCCCGGCAGGATCAGGAAAATTCTCCTGATATCATTACTAATACGTTACATATTTTCCATGTTCATGTTTATGATTTGCTAGACCCAGGTGTATCTTTGTCTTTTGTTACTCTATACATAGCAGGCGATTTCAGAATCAGTCCCAAAGTCCTAGCAGAGCCCTTCTCAGTCTCTACCCAAGTAGGTAAAACTATTATAGCCCGGCAGGTATATAGGAACTGCCCGGTTATGATGTCTCAGAAATCCACATCAGCAGATTTAGTAGAGTTGGAGATGACTAATTTTGATGTCATTCTCGGCATAGATTGGCTTCATTCCTGCTATGCCACAGTTGACTGCAGAAATAGGATAGTTCAGTTTCAGTTCTCGAATGAGCCCGTCCTAGAGTGGAAGGGTAGCATTTCAGCATTCGGGGGTCAACTTATTTCCTACCTTCGGGCAAGGAAAATAATTTCTAAGGGGTGTTTGTATCATCTCGTGCATGTTAAAGATTCCAGTTCTGAATATCCTAGCCTTGACACAGTCCGTGTTATTAATGAATACTCAGATATCTTTCCCAAAGATCTTCCAAGCATTCCTCCTGAAAGGGAAATAGACTTCGGCATAGACCTTCTTCTGAATACTCAACCTATTTCTATTCCACCATACAAAATGGCACCAACAGAACTCAAGGAACTGAAAGATCAGTTGAAGGATCTCTTAGATAAGAGATTCACTAGACCCAGCGTTTCCCCATGGGGTGCGCCAGTATTATTCATGCACAAAAAAGATGGTTCTCTCAGGATATGTATTGATTACCGTCAACTCAACAAGGTCATGGTCAAGAATAGATATCCTCTTCCCAGGATTGATGATCTATTCAACCAACTTCAGGGTGCCAGTTACTTCTCCAAGATAGACCTCAGATCAGGCTATCATCAGATCAGAGTTAGAGAATGTGACATTTCGAAGACAGCTTTCTGTACTCGGTATGGTCACTTCGAATTTTTAGTCCTGTCATTTGGTCTTACCAATGCCCCCGCAGATTTTATGGATTTGATGAACAGTGTGTTCAAGCAGTACTTGGACATGTTTGTCATAGTCTTCATAGATGATATTCTGGTCTATTCTCGCGTAGAGCGAATCATGCAGACCATCTCAGGATTGTTCTTCAGACTCTCAGGGATCACCAATTATTCGCTAAGTTCAGAAAGTGCAAATTTTGGCTAACATCAGTAGCATTCCTTGGCCATATTATTTCCGGTGATGGAATTAGAGTAGATCCTCAGAAAACCAGGGCAGTAAAAATCTGGCCCAGACCCGTATCTCCATCAGATATTAGGAGTTTCTTGGGTTTGGTTGGCTATTATAGATGGTTTGTCAAGGGATTTTCTTCTATTGCATCTCCCATGTCCAGATTGACTCAGAAGAAGATTAAGTTTTGTGGTCAGATTCATCTGAGAAAAGCTTTCAAGAGTTGAAGACTCGACTCACCTCCGCTCCAGTTCTATCTATTTTAGATGGTTTAGATGGTTTTGTAGTCTATTGTGATTCATCCGGAGTGGGTTTAGGTTGTGTCCTCATGCAGCATGGTAAGGTCATAGCCTACGCCTCCAGACAGTTAAAGCCACATGAGAAGAATTATCCTACTCATGATCTTGAGTTAGCAGCGGTAGTTTTTACCTTGAAGATTTGGAGGCATTATCTATATGGAGTTCATATAGATGTCTTCACAGACCATAAAAGCCTCCAGTATGTCTTTTCCTAGAAAGATCTTAATCTTCGCAGAGAAGGTGGTTAGAGATCTTAAAGGATTAGTGCATGAGTATTCTTTATCATCTGGGCAAGGCCAATGTTGTGGCCGACGCTCTCAGTTGGCTCTTCCTGGTTAGTATTTCTTACGTTGAGGATAGTAAGAAAAAGATGGCTCAAGAGATCCATCATCTTACCAGACTAGGCGTTCGCTTAGTCTATTCTTCAGAGGGTGGTGTATGTATTCATAGTAGTTCAGATTTATTTCTAGTTTTCTAGGTGAAAGAGAAATAAGACGGGGATCCAAGTCTTGTCAAGCTCAAAGAGTCAGTTCAGAATCAAAAAGTCGAGGTTTTCTCCCAAGGGGAAGATGGTGTTCTTCATTATTAGGGTCGTCTATATGTTCCAGGTATATATGAATTGAGGCAGCGAATACTTGCAAAAGCATATGGTGCATGATACTCTATTCATCTAGGGGCCACTAAGATGTACCGCAACATGCAGGAGATCTATTAGTGAAGTGGGATTATGAGAGATGTTGTAGAGTTTGTGGCTAAGTGCTCTACTTGTCAGCAGGTTAAGATAGAGCATCAGAAACCTAGTGGTTCCATGCAAGAGTTCACCATTCCTACTTGGAAGTAGGAAGAAGTTAACATGGACTTTGTGACAGGTTTGCCTAAAACTCATCATCAGCATGATTCAATCTGGGTCATTATAGATAGAATGACCAAGTCAGCTCATTTCCTTCTTGTTCGTACTTCTTATTCCACCGAGGATTATGCCAAACTCTATATCATGGAGTTAGTTAGGTTACACGGTGTTCCACTATCTATCGTCTCAGACAGAGGTACCCAGTTCACTTCTCACTTTCAGAAAGCATTCCAAAAGGGTCTCAGTACCTAAGTCCATCTCAGCACAGCATTTCATCCTCAGACAGATAGTCAAGCAGAGAGGACCATTCAGACTCTTGAATATATGCTAAAGGAGTGTGCAATTGACTTCAAGGGAAGTTGGGACGACCACTTTTCTTTGATTGAGTTTGCATACAACAATAGCTATCATTCTAGTATTCAAATGACTCCATTCGAAACTCTCTATGGTAGGAGATGTAGATCTCCGATTGGTTGGTTCAAAGTTAGTGAGGCCTCAATCATAGGTTTTGACTTAGTATTCGACGCCTTGGAGAAAATTTAGTTGATCAGAGAGAGACTTCGGGCTGCTCAGAGCCAACAAAAGTCCTATGTAGATGTTCTTAGAAAGGATCTCGAGTTCGAGGTCAATGACTATGTCTATCTTAAGATCTCTCCCATGAAGTGAGTGAAGAGGTTCGGCAAGAAAGGGAAACTCAGTCCCCGGTATGTCGGTCCCTTCAAAATTCTTTGTCGCTTTAGCAAGGTAGCTTATGAGCTTGAGTTACCTTCAGATCTAGCCTCAGTCCATCCAGTCTTCCGTGTCTCTTTGCTAAAGAAGTGCATAGGTGACCCAATAACTGCTGCCCCTATTCAGAGCATCAACATTCAGAACAGCCTCTCCTATAAAGAGATTCCAATCAAAATCTTAGATTATCAGACTCGTAGATTGAGGAACAAAGAAGTCCCTCCAGTCAAGGTTCTTTGGCAAAATCAGTCTCATGAGGGAGTAACTTGGGAAGCAGAAGCAGATATGCGTACCAAGTATCCTCACCTCTTCCCCGCCAATTCAGATCAAGCTCAAGGTAACAGTTCTTCTTAATCTTATTCAGTTCATGTTCATGTTTCCATCATAAACTTGGTACCAATTAACCATTTCACACTCAGACATGCATTCATGTGTTAGTTCTCCGTACATCAGATATACACGAGTTTAGTATGTTTAGCATGTCAGTCATAAGATCAAGTTTCAGTTCTTTATGTTCTATTCAAGTTATATTGTCTTGTATCCCTTCTCAGTAAATACTCATTCGAGGACGAATATTTCCAAGGGGGAGATATTGTAAAACCCCGCATATTTCTAAGCTAGGAAGTGAATAAGTATTCCTACGTATGAAATCTCCTATCCTGTGATTCATACTTGAGTACATGACTTACAATAAATATCCTAGTGATAGGATAGCTTATGATACATTAATCATGTTCATATGAATCACTTAAGGTAATACAAGCTAAGAGTTTTTGAATCCATGAAGTTTTAGTGTTTGATTTTGCAAGGGTCATCTTTGAATGAGTATAAATCGATGTTAATGTGGTATTTTGGCTGATTTAAACCCACCAAATTTTAGAGAATCAAATTAGCTTTCCAACGATACTAATTTCGCATTAATCCAATACCCGAGCGAAAAGTTATGCCTATTTTCGTGAGAGACAGTAAGGATAGGCGATTGGTTAGGCGTTGCCCAACCCAAACATAGACGATTGGTTAGGCGCCGCCCAACCTAGCTTAGTCAATCACTTGGGCGCCGCCTAAGTCAATTCCAGGTGCCAAAAATACACCGTTTTGAGTTATTTTAAGGGTAATTAAGTCTTTTAACACTCCTTACACGTCCCTAAACTTAACCCTATGAAATATGTAGCTTCTAAACATATTACAACCCTATTATCATCTCAAAGCTCATCATCCAAGAGCACTAAAAGAGAAAAACAACTAGGGTTGTGTAACTAAGCTTGAAGATCCGATTTCAAGGAAATTCCTCCGTCAATCATTAAGAATCTTCCTTCTAAGGTATGTGTGAGTTGATTTATCGATCCCTTTCATCCATAAAGCTAAAAAAACCCTCTTTTTCATTATAAAGTGTGATTTCTATATTGTTGGGTGTTGATGATCATGTTGTTGATATTGGGTGACTCCCAAGATGGAATCTTTATATGTTTTTTTGAATTTCATGATATCATATGAGTTGGAAACATGTAAATTTGGTTGTTCATGATGTATAATTTGATGATTTCACCGATGCTTAAGATGTGCATGTAAGGTGTTTGATAAAATGCCTAAGAAACTAGAAATCATGCAATATAGCTAAATTGTGACTAAGTGAAGGATTCATGATATGCCCTTATGTTCCAATGACTTCTATGTTGATAATGTGCCTTGTAAATGTTGTTGGAACACTCATGAACTGTTCCTATGAGATTATGCTATGTTTACTTTCAAATCCTACTTATGAACAAGATGTATGATAACCATGCAATCCATATGAACTTCCATGCTATTGGTATGTGTTGCCAATATGATTATGCAATGAACATGATATTAAGATTGTGCAAGTACTTTCATGTGATATGAAATCCTTTCCGTGCAATACATTGTTGATAACTATGCTTAGTATGAGATCCCTACTTATGATATTATAAATTATGGACTCTGGGGGTACTTGTACCAAAAATCTATAACTGTGTGCCTAGATCCATGTCATGTTTCATGATATCCGAACTCAAGCTATGATTCCATAGACTTTAGTCAGTCATGTGACTCAGGAAAACCTCATGATCTTAGTCAGTTGTCAGATATCAGTAACATTCTGCCAGTCAACGGAATTCAGTAAGATTAAGTCATGCACAGTCAGTTATTCATGTCCAAACCTTCCAGATGAGAGTAGTGGTTAGCACCGAGTGAACCCAAGGATGGGAACTCACCCGCCAGTTCAGGGTGTGATTCTTAGTAGTCATCCTTGTCTTCCAGAACTACGTAGCCAGTGTAGATTGAGACATCTTAACCCATCAGATTAGGGTTGATGAGGTGCCTTAACCCATCAGTTTAGGGTTTCCACCTTTCTCATTGAGTACCCACCAGATAAGGGTCACTCAAATGATGTCCTTACCCGTGGCACGGTATTGACACACCTCCAGTCAGGGCAGAGATTGGACCCCAGCTTAGCCATAATGCATACATGGGGAATGTCGGTTAAACACTACTTCCCATAGTTTCAATATCAGTCTCAGTTAAAAAACTCAGGGCGTTCTTCAGATTTCAGTATATACAGGACTGTCAGATACAGTCGACCATGTTATTAGTTTTAGTATCAGTCATGACAGTTATTAGTAAACCATGTATTAGCTTACAGGTCATGCTATCACGTATTCACGGTCTCAGTTTCTATATATGTGTGTTTGTACTCCCACGTTCATATTAGTCAGTCAGTGTTGTTCATACATGAAACCCTTTATGTTCATCCTACCTTCCTCATATACTCAGTACTCTAGTTGTACTGATGCATTTTCACTAAGGTGCTTTCTTTTCCTATTACACCATAGGTTTGGAGACACGAGCTCCAGCCCAGTAGTAGCGGTAGTAGTCCAGTCGCAGAGACACAGTGAGTCCTCATTGATTCGAGGACAATATGATTCGATACATTTATTTATTTCTTCAGTTTAGTTTTATGGAGTTAGTTCGAGACATGTTCCCTCAACTCCTTATTTAGATAGTTTAGAGGCTTTCAGATTTATGTTCAGATTTACATTCAGATTTATGTTCAGATTTACATTCAGATTGAGTTATTTTGGGTAGTTTCACCCACATGATTTTATTCAGTTGAACCTTATGGCCTTACAGTTCTATATATTCTACATTATTATATCATGATTTGCAGTATACAGGTACAGATATTAATCATAGGTTAGCTTGTGGTCCCTCGGGATCATGAGCACCATGTAGCATTCCGGTTCAGTGAATCGGGGTGTTACAAGATCTAGGAGGCTTTAATATATTTTGTTTGATTCTAGTATTAGGTTCTTCTTTACTAACATTATTTGAGTCTAGATCTAAATCTTCAGCTTATATAAAAAATGATTTGTTAAAGGTTGGTGGCTTAAAAACATTTTTTTGATATTATTGTTAAAGATTGGATCTTGAATATATGTTGTTGATGTTTAGGAGGTTCAATGTGAACCTTAGAACTCCAAGATTCAAAGTTGTGTTCTTGGTATTCTTCAACATCTTCAAATCTTATTGAAGAGAAGGTGGTTTATTTGATCTAAAATCAAAGAAGAAAGAAGGTATGGTCTTGTTAGTCTTGAAACATATTCCATGACTATTACAAAAGAATAAAGGGGGCCAAAAGACTTTCAAAGAATCTTATTACCAAAAGAGAGAAAGGGGTCTTCCCAATACCTACAAAAGAGGAAATGGGAACAAAGGCTTCAAAAGGTGTTTTGTAAAAAGGGTGAAAGAAAAGTCCAGCCTTTTTGAACATTGAAAAGACTCTAAGTATTGATGTTTCCCTCCTAAAACCGAAAATACATTCTTCCAATTGAACATTGATCTATTCAAATTGAAAACAAGAAAAAAATTCTCAAGACTTTCGACAATTTTCAACAAGCAATGAGAAGCTGCCACATCATCACCGAAGGTTCTTAAGCTCAAAATTTTAGATTCTAAGTTTCTTTTCTTTGTTTCTTTGGTTTCATTGTTTGATTCTAATACTAATTAGCAACTAGTAATTGTCTACTATGGTGCGAATTAGTTTTTTGAGTCCATTTCTTTCGTGTTACATTTTGTTATGTGCTTTTATCTTTTTGTAATTCAATGTAGTTTCTTGATTCAAGTCCATAAATATTCCTTGAGTCATTACAAATAAGAATCTATTTTGACCTTATGCCGCAATTGGAACCAAGTAACCTCATTTGAGTATAAACAGGATACCAATACTTACAACTCTAATTGAGTAATATTTCAAATGTGTGAGATTGAGAGATTGTGAGGTTGATTTACTAAGTTGTTTGCTGTTTTTGATAGGTAAAATGGTATATCAAGGTGAAACACCTAGTTGGGCTAGTTTTTTCATGGAAAAGCTTGTCAATATCATGGATAGCTAATTGGGATCACTTAAAAATAAAATGGAAAGAATGAATGGAAGGATGGAAGGGATAGACATTTCTCTTTGAAAGAAGTTGGATCACTTAATAGAGCATCCAAGCCTGCCAAATTAAATTAATGACATAAGGGAAGGGGAAGCTAAGAACGGGGAGAAGAACTTGTCTCAAGTAGGAGAATTATGTGTGGTTATTAAGCCAAGGGTTGAACTGAATGAGGGTGACAAGGAACACCTAGTTGTGGAACTTGTCAAACCTAAACCATTGTTAAATACTAACTATAGAATTAGCATTTTGCCTAGTACTAATACTTCTCTTGTACAGATTCATAAGCTAATGCTTTTATGCAGATTCATAAGCTAATGCTTCCAAAGGATGATTTAAAGAAGACCTCTCAGAGCATAAGTTTGAAGGCCTAGATGAGTTCTTATTCAAGGACTCCAAGGATGACGAAGACTTAACTCAAAAGATGAACCTAACCAAACTCCTATGGGTCGATGGGTACTTTGTGCCAAGGAGTGAAGCATATAACCCCCTAGATCAAATAAAGGAGTACCCTACAAAAGAAATTCCTACAAAGAGGTAAAAGGATCAAACCTATTGTTTTCAAGGTATGTACCTACCCCCTCCTATTCATAGTGATCCTTGGAGACATGATGATATTTTTCTAATATTGAATAGACCTTTGAAGTTAATTGAAAATGTGATGCACCATAATAGTATTAGTGTCTTCATGAATCGTCTATGGTGTTTGTCTTTGGTGCTTGAATTGTGTAGCCCTTACAATCTTAATGCCCAATCTATTTGTCGCTTAGGGAAGAGTCCTTGGTGTGTGCTTGACCTACAACTTTGGTTTATTAATTCTTGTCACACTTGTGTGGTTGGACAAGTTGAACTAATAGGAAGGACTCTTAGGAGCATGCTAAGTGCCATGAACCCAGCGTCTTAGGTATACACTTTGGCTTAGAGTGATTTAGTTTCTCATAGATTCTCTAATTCCTCTAATAGCATGATTTCTTGAGTGAATGTACTTCTTGAGGGAAGTTTCTTAAAGAAAAAATATGTAATTTGTGCTTCAAATATCTTCTCATCTTATTTTGAACTCATGTTTGAGGGTAATTTTGATGAGAATGGTGCCCTTAACTCTTTTCTTTTCTATCTTCTTGCTTATGATGATGACTTAAATGTGCATAGAATGTACGATCTTTCTATTTTGGATGGAAAGTCAAATTGTTGTTCCAGGAAGAGTTTATGGATTCCACTTGATAAACAACTCTTGTTTGTTGTTTCTTGTCACACTTATATGGATAGATAAGTTTTTTCTTTCATAGAAAGGTGTTCGGGATTTTGTGATTGGAATGCATATGGAATGATTGATTGTGCTAATCTTTACCCTCATGCCATGAGGAAAGAGTGTTTACTTGTGTCTCCTACTGTTTTGCAAGATTTGGATTCAAGGTCAAATTATTTTTAAGAAGGGGAGGATGATAAGGGTCAAAGGGACATCATAGACATCATTGAAAGCCAACACATAAAAACTCAAGCTCGGGGCTTGCCTATTGATACCTAACTCAAAGAGAACAAGGTTGAAGCATGGAGAAGACTCAATTTACGCTCTAAGGCAACCCCTCATTAAGGTCTTTTTGGTTATTTCCATGGAGCTACAAGGCACCTATGGAGTGTAACCACTCATTAAGGGCCTTTTGGTCATTTTACAATGTAATAGTTACCCTAAGTCTTTAAATAGCTTTCTTTAGGTTATTTTCTAGAAACTTTGAACATATTTTTTAGAATACTCTTTGAGTTTCTAAAAAGTATGGAATCACTTGACAAGTGTGGATTTACCTGTGGTCAAAGGTGGATTTGTTTGGCATTGGTTACCCAATTAGAAACTGTGGTTGCTTGAAGATTCCGGTTCCCTTGAGGTCTCCATAAGAACTTGGTGTTACTTGTATGAATCCTTGTGTCTTAATGTTTGATACACATTTTGGTTCTTAGTATTTGTGCATTTGTATGTCAAAGTTATCTGTCTATCCTTTCATTATTATTGTTTGTTCATCTTGTTTTCGTATTTGTGTTGTAATCTTAGTTTGGGTTGTTAGCTATTTTTGTATCCTTCTCGTGTGTTTGATAGTAGGTTTATATCACCCTTTCCTAACATGGTTATATATATGTATGGTTGTATGCATTATGAATGATTTTACTTTGCTTTGTAAATGGCATTATTTTATCTTTATCCTGAGTGCATGCTAGTGTTCACCCACTAACCCATTTTTGGGCAGCTGTATACCCATGCTAGGCAGGGTCCGACTATTCTCTTCTCCTTTTTAGTGATCGGATTTGGGAATAGTCAATGTTGGATTGAAATACTAAGCTTCTATTGTGCGGAAGGATCTATTTCATGTTATCGATTACTTTACATATTTTTTATTTTCATAGACTTTGGTTTTTGGCTATGGTCAGGGGCATGTCCTAACTAGTTACTCTTTGGCTGGTCTAGAGGCTTTGTATGCACAACTGTAGACTTGACTATGGTATAGATTGGTTATGTTTCATATATATATACATATATATATACATGTATTAGATTATTATAATTACTTTTGGTTTATGGGTTTTGGCATTGGTTTGGTTGGTTATGGTTGGTTGGACTTGGTTGGGTTGGTCTCGCATATAGACTCATCCCAAAGTCACCACATGGTTGGATACGCTATCTTGTTATATGTTTAGACTTCATTCGACTTAAGGTATGCGTCTGGTGGTTGGGTTAGGTAACGAGGGCAGTTTTATCCTGGTTGGGCTTGGGATTGCCCATTATGCAAGGCCCTGGTTTGGTCGTGTCAAGTTGGTATCACAGCTTTAGATTTCGGTGTCATAGAGTGTCCTCAAATCTGTGTCTAGTAGCATCTTCTTACTGGTGTGTCATGCATCACACTTATTAATCAGGAGTCTACAAAGCATTTAAAAATGTTTTACTTTCTTGATTACTCTACTTTCAGGCTATGAAGTCTAAGGTCTTGAATTTTTCTATGAATCTTCCTTGGTTCACTCTTCAGATCATGTATTCTCAATGAACTAAAGTTTATGGAAACTCCTCATTCCCACTCAAGGATAACATGGATGGATCTAGTCTAACTCCTGAGGCATAGTTTCCCTGTGGAGTCCCACTAATCTCCACTGACCCTATCTTGGAAGGTGATACTCATACTCGGTTACCTTAAGAAAAGGTTACCAATGTTGAGTTTTGTCATCCTAATAATCTATTGATCTAAATAGTGACTACTCTATTATGCCCAATCTTATTGGTATAGGGAGAAATTAGGTAAGATTGGTGAATGAGCAAGGTAAGGGGGTCTCGGTCTTTCGAACAAAAATAAAAGCCAATGGTATGGTGGTAAATGGTCCAAAAAGAAAGAGTTGGGTGAGTCCTAACTCCTATTCTATGTCTTGTGTTCCCTACCCTGATTCAATTGAGAGGCAGGTGTTTCCATATTGGTAAATTATTCTAAGGAACAAGGTGCCCAATATCAGGCCAATGGAGCTCAATCCACATCACCCCATTTTCTTTATAATTTTGTGGTTGATCACACCGTGGTTGTTGCGAGGGAGGAAAAAATTAATATTTTAGTTATGGTTAGTTGGGTCTCGTGTGATGGGGATGTCCCATAAGGGTTGCCCCTTGGGCAAATAGAGTATTGGCTACTACCTCTAGCTCCGATAGTAGTTAGGATTGTCTTAATGTTCTTACTATTTCTCAGGAGTTCGAGGAATCTTTTGATGCCATTGCTGGTATGTTGAAAACTCTTTTCCTTGTGGTGTTTATGGTTTAATTAGTTTGGGGTTCCCTGTCTTTCGTGGCCTCATTTGTGGTTGCTTATTTTTGTTTTGGTCTCAAGGTTACTTTAGACTCTTTTCTTCTTTGGTTTCTACCCCGGTAAGTGACTGTGAATTCCAAAAGAGTCTTTAAGGGGTATGTGGTATCTACCGATAATAAAAGGGGTCTTGGTGGAATTGTTTCACTCGGACGTGGTAAATTTTGATGTTATTTAGGAATTGACTGGTTGCACGCATGCTATGTCTCATTAGGCTGTCGGATCCGTAAAGGTTATCTATAGGCTCCCTGATGAGTTGGTTATGGAATGGGAGGATTGTTTCATTCCCTAGCCTATTATGGGAAAGGTTATATCATATCTTGGAACTAAATGGTTGATCCCCAACAAGTGTCTTTATTAATTGGTCCAGGTTAAAGATTCTAACCTTGAAGGTCTTTTCATACATTCGATTTTGGTGGTGCATAAATTTCTTAGGGTCCTTTTCAACAACCCTCATGGTGTCTTTCTAAAAGGGAGTGTGGTTTGGGATTGGTCTTGTTTTGGATACTTGTCCAAATTCTATTCTTCGGTATAGAATAGCTCCTATTTGGTTAAAGGGACTTGAAGCTCAATGAAGGGATTTTTTAGATAAAGGTTTCATCAGTCCTAATGTTTCTCTATAGAGTTCTTTCACTCTTGCATGTATAAGGGGGTACGATTCCCAAAAAATTAGGTTGTTGGTGGGTGACTAATGAATTTGGAGTGTCCTCCTTGTAGGGTGAACCATGCTTATGTTTATCCTATAAAGGTACTTTGCTAGTAGTACATAGTGGCTGGTAGATTCTTGGCCTGAATCAAGATGCTTGATTTTGATACAACGGAGCATGCTAAACTCCAAAATAGCAATACGGGAGTTACGGAGGTAAATTGGTAGGTTGGATGAGGTTGATGATTTGGGAAATACAATAGAGGGAGAGTTGTGCCATATAGGCCAGGAGTTCAGGTTGAACGAAGGGACTGGAGATCTAGTCATTCGACAGGTTGGATCATGGATCTTTCGTGTATCTTTGTCCCTATACTTGTACTTTATTATTGGCATGAAATTGATTATTAATTTCATATTTTGAATGTGGGTTTTGGCACAATTAAGGGATTTGACATGATTACTCATTTAATTGGTTTTCCATGGATTATGATGCATTATTCACGCTTATTTATATTTATGAACATTGTGTGATTCATGGCAATGGTAAATGAATTTTGGGGTACTATGAATTCCCCAATTACTTGGTTTTGGTCTTGAAAATTATTTGCCCTCAAACTATTTGTGAAATTGCCGTTGAATATAATTTCGTCATGTGGTTTGAATATTCTTAGGTCTTTGCATGGGATAAATGATTAAAGGAACATGAATTGGTTTTGGTTGAATTCAAATGATTTTGAAAGGCCTTGGTGGCCATGGTTTGATTTTAAATGGTTTTCGTTTAATTGGAAACCTTAGATTCAATTTGATCTCATGATTTTTGGACGTCTATTTTGGGCCCTAAGTAGATTAGGAAGAAGGTGGTTGTTAATCTAGAATTCTATTTTAGCAGTGGACTTCAAGGGAGGATCGGGTTACATATTCTAGTGATACTCTTCTTTCTCGGCTAAGAGATTACTCTAGTAGTATTGCATGCATTCTTATAGCACATATGACTAAGTTTCACATTTTGTATTCTCTTTGTTCCCTGGATATGATCCTTGACCTTGTGTTAAGTTACTCATGGTATGTAAGGTTGTGTTTCTTTTGATGTCCAGTCTTAAGGACTCCTCTTATGGTATGGTTTGGTCGGGATGTTTCTTTACTATAACGCCCCGAAAACGGGTCCTGGAGCATCACACGGTGCTGGAGGCTACGAGTAGCCCCAAGCTAACCCTTTGAGCCATTTTCATTCAGTTCAACACGAATCAACGGGGTTTCCATAAATAACCCTCAAA